>NC_089597.1:48005700-48308284 GCF_019320115.1 Miscanthus floridulus
GAGTACAAAAAGAAACATGTCACGATCAAGGGAGTACTTATCACTACAATCACCGATCTGTCAGGTCGAGGTTCGTTGTCCAGAGAGAAGACAAAAGACTATATTGGATGTGTCGTGTGCTTCGACGACACCGATGCGGTAAATCTGTCAAATAACTCAAAGATAGTTTATATGGGACACCGTAGGTTCCTACCTAAGGATCACCCTTACCGCAGAAACAGAAAAGATTTTAACGGTACTATTAAGAAACGCTTAGCTCCAAAATATCGAGACAGACTTGCGATACTTCGAGAACTCAACAAACTGGAGGTTGTCCTTGGGAAGGGGGACAATGCAGTAGCAGCGCCTGATAGGAGCATTTGGAAGAAAAAATCGGTTTTCTGAAAACTATCTTACTGGTCATTTCTGAGTGTACGCCACTGTCTTGATCCCATGCACATCACTAAAAACGTATGCGCTAACACTTTTAACTAATTGATGGACACCGGGGGACATCGAAGGATTCATTAGCCACGCGTCTGGACATGCAACACTTGAGAATCAGGAAGGAGCTGCATCCCGTAGAGCTAGAGAATGACCAGTTCGAACTTCCGATTGCGTCATTGACATTGAAGAAAAAAGAAAAACGTGTGCTTATTTCTTTCTTCGATGAACTCAAAGACAGGCTACTGTGCGCACCATGCGCTCTCCAGCACCATGCGCTGCACCACGGCCTCCAGCACCGCCACTTTCTGCGCGTACGCGTGCATCGACTCGCTGCAACAAAAGAATTTTTCGCCAGTTAATTACTTCCTCGAATCGATGCTTTTCGAACGACTTCGTACGAGAAGGTTTTTGGACTTGATCGAGTCTCGTGTTCAACAGAAGGATTTGTTGCCGGTGTCGGGCCACGTGAGGTCGGCGAAGGCGCGGACTGCGTCGGGGGAGAGCGGGTCCTCGATGCCCAAGCTCTCGTACGCCAAGCCGGGGATCGAGCCGACGTAGCCGCGGTACGGCTTCTTGCTGGTGTTGCGCGCCTTGGCGCTGACAGGCAGAGCGAGGAGGGACTCCACTGCGCCGCTGGGGCCGAGAGCGGCCGCGCTGAGCTCCGGAGCGATGAGGCCGTCCATGACGGCCTCGAAGCAGCCGTGCTCGAGGAGCGCGTCCATGACGGCCGCGCGCACGGTGGTCCACCGTGTGTCGGATGGACCTGCGGCTGGGTCGATGCCGGTGAGGTCGATCCTGGGGATGCTGCCCTGCATGTTGTTGTTGGCCATTTTCTGCAGCTTCCGCGCGGCCTCTGTGGGCAGTTTGCCGCTTTGTGAGACTGTGCGGTCTGGAAGTGAATGCTGATGTTCGTGCTAGCGCGTCTTTATAAAGGTGGATTACTTGACTCATTCAATAATTTGAAGCAAGTGAGCCAATTTTCACGTCGTACTGATGCTGAATCTCAACCGACAAAGCGGATAAACAATTTTGCATTAAGTTTTGGTGCTGCCAAGGTTCCTTTTCTGATGGACAGGGAGATTCCGTTATCTCAGATGCTTCAGCTTTAAAGGTCGTTTGGTATTTTTTTATAGCTCCTCGGGTACATAGGTTATTTGCACGTGCAAAGTCAGCTAAGTTGTTGCGCTGGCATGGCAAAGAGCGTAAGAAAGATACAATGATGAGGCACCTCGCCGATGAGCATAACTGGAGGACCGTCAATACTATGTTCTATAAGAACATCAGTAGAGAGGTAAGTCACCTTTGGTTTGATTTGAGCACAGATGGAATGAATCCTTTCGACCAGGTTAGAAGCAATCATAGCACCTGACCAGTGACGCTCTGTATATACAACTTTCCACCTTGGGTCTGTATGAAGCGGTCGTACATCCAGATGCCACTACTGATACAAGGACCAAGACAACCTGAGAATAACATCGATGTGTTTCTGGAACCAGTGATCGATGAACTAGTGGAGATGTTTGAAAATTGTGTGTCAGATGTTTGGGATGAGTACAAAAAGAAACATGTCACGATCAAGGGAGTACTTATCACTACAATCACCGATCTGTCAGGTCGAGGTTCGTTGTCCAGAGAGAAGACAAAAGACTATATTGGATGTGTCGTGTGCTTCGACGACACCGATGCGGTAAATCTGTCAAATAACTCAAAGATAGTTTATATGGGACACCGTAGGTTCCTACCTAAGGATCACCCTTACCGCAGGAACAGAAAAGATTTTAACGGTACTATTAAGAAACGCTTAGCTCCAAAATATCGAGACAGACTTGCGATACTTCGAGAACTCAACAAACTGGAGGTTGTCCTTGGGAAGGGGGACAATGCAGTAGCAGCGCCTGATAGGAGCATTTGGAAGAAAAAATCGGTTTTCTGAAAACTATCTTACTGGTCATTTCTAAGTGTACGCCACTGTCTTGATCCCATGCACATCACTAAAAACGTATGCGCTAACACTTTTAACTAATTGATGGACACCTGGGGGACATCGAAGGATTCATTAGCCACGCGTCTGGACATGCAACACTTGAGAATCAGGAAGGAGCTGCATCCCGTAGAGCTAGAGAATGACCAGTTCGAACTTCCGATTGCGTCATTGACATTGAAGAAAAAAGAAAAACGTGTGCTTATTTCTTTCTTCGATGAACTCAAAGACAGGCTACTGTGCGAACCATGCGCTCTCCAGCACCATGCGCTGCACCACGGCCTCCAGCACCGCCACTTTCTGCGCGTACGCGTGCATCGACTCGCTGCAACAAAATAATTTTTCGCCAGTTCATTACTTCCTCGAATCGATGCTTTTCGAACGACTTCGTACGAGAAGGTTTTTGGACTTGATCGAGTCTCGTGTTCACCAGAAGGATTTGTTGCCGGTGTCGGCCACATGAGGTCGGCGAAGGCGCGGACTGCGTCGGGGGAGAGCGGGTCCTCGATGGCCAAGCTCTCGTACGCCAAGCCGGGGATCGAGCCGACGTAGCCGCGGTACGGCATCTTGCTGGTGTTGCGCGCCTTGGCGCTGACAGGCAGAGCGAGGAGGGACTCCACTGAGCCGCCGGGGCCGAGAACGGCCGCGCTGAGCTATGGAGCGATGAAGCCGCCCATGACGGCCTCGAAGCAGCCGTGCTCGAGGAGCGCGTCCATGACTGCCGCGCGCACGGTGGTCCACCGTGTGTCGGACGGACCTGCGGCTGGGTCGATGCCGGTGAGGTCGATCCTGGGGATGCTGGCCTGCATGTTGTTGTTGGCCATTTTCTGCAGCTTCCGCACGGCCTCTGTGGGCAGTCTGCGGCTTTGTGAGACTGCGGTCTGGAAGTGAGTGCTGATGTTCGTGCTAGCTCGTCTTTATAAAGGTGGATTACTTGACTCATTCAGTAATTTGAAGCAAGTGAGCCAATTTTCACGTCGTACTGATGCTCAACCTCAACCGACAAAGCGGATAAACAATTTTTCATTAAGTTTTGGTGCTGCCAATGTTCCTTTTGTGATGGACAGGGAGATTCCGTTATCTCAGATGCTTCAGCTTTAAACGTGTTAGGTTCTCATTTCCAGGAGTACACGGAATAACTCAACCAAGGCAAGCTGTGCATATAAGGAATTTACTAAATAACAACTAACTATTTACTAGTTTATTCTATCGTCGGAGTTTGGTAAAAAGACCATAATAGAACTTAGCCTGGCAGCCAGTTCTTGAAATTGCAATAAGCAGCAAAGTCGCTCAAGTTCAACTTGGGAATCTGGTGTTGGTTTCTTAGAGACAGGGTATCACCAATGGGGAAATGATGTTTCTTAGAATGCACATGATATCATTCAAAATTTAAATTAAGAAGAGAGCCAAGGAACTAAACAATTTTTGGAAGGCTTTCAATTGTTTTATGGAGTTATGGAGCACACAAAAAGGAAACTAAATGCTACATTGATTTAGCATCTAAAAAAATTATAGCTAGTTGACAGGAGTAGGAAAAAGAAAGAAAGATGATACTAGCTTTAAGCCAAAGGATTGATTAACGATAGCTATATAGAGTTTGTGTCGATCGGTGCAATGGAGTTGTATAGAGAAATGACCGATGTAATCGAACAAAGAAACAATGCTATTAACAAAAATATTTTCATGTAAAAATATCTGAATGTTGTAATGAAAGCAGCTAACTAGCTATCCGAACTATTTGCACATGCCACCTTGTTAGTTTTCTTCTTACAAAACTACTATTACTTCAGTGTTTTTTGACTTAATCTTATCTTCACTAAGAGTACCAATAGATTTTTCCCATCTTAAGAGCAATATTGTACTGATGTCCCTCCTAGTTTATTTTGTGCATGGATTGATCTACATAATAATTTTCCTATACATAATTAAACTGTTGGTGATTCTTAAATGCCTAATTAACTGATCATGGACTCTGAATGGTACAAATAGGGACTTGCTAGTTTCCTTTCAAGCGACGACTATTATATATGTTTTATACTAAAATTACAGATTTTGTTCATTCCAATTCCTATAGGCGTAATCTGCAATTTTCGGTACTGTGAATAAAAAAATCCGTTACACAAAACCACAAACCTGACAAAATCTGTTTTTTGTTGGCACAAAGATAATTAACAATTTACAATTATTTTTATTGGTAGACAAGGACAAAAATTTAATATATTCTGACACAAAGACAAATTACAAATAAAAAAAGTAACAATTTATTTGTACTAGTTGGTGGTGCAAAGAGTGTTGCATGAAATCATTTTAAAATTCAGGAATATAGGAGAAATGGTACAAATAAGCTTATTGTTTTACAGGAAGGCATTTTGTGGAATAAACTCAAAGATAAGTCTCTTGGTGAAGTCCTACCAATGTGAACTATAAAGGACAAACAACAGCCGCACAATTTTTTTTTTAACTTGTAAAAAGAATTTGTTGTGTGGCTTACGCGCTAGCGTATGGATTCTATGATAAATTATATAACGACTCTGTAGGCAATTTCATCCAGAAAATAGCAATAAACAAAAGTTCGTGATATCATGTATGTGCTTGTGTGATCTAATTGTGACAAGTATGTAGATGATACTAAGGAACAATACGGTAACCAAAAACCTTACGGGAAAGGTTGAATTAGCAGTTGCATACCCTGCGGTAGAGCTGGATGCATTCGAAGACAGTGATTTTCGAAGTAGTCATCCCACTTGATGCAGTGAAGACGAGTAGCAGTGCCGATCACCGGAGACGGAGTTCTCCAGTAGCAAGTAGTCATGCCGCCAGCGACACTCTCCAAAAACGTGATTGCCGCCCTTCACCCGAGCAGGCGAACTCAAGGACTCGTGCACGCAAGTACTGGGACGGAGAAACTTTGAGGCAACGGATGAGTGGTTGTTACCAGCCAAGACGAATGACAGATGACCGGGAAGACACTATATGCCATCCACCGGGTAAGCAAACAGGCACACAGGAAGATCAAGCGATGAGAGACGAGATAATTCTCGCCATCATTGCCACAGTGGAAACGGACAAAACTCCCGTCATCAAATCGCCACTTAACCAAAACGGAAGAAACTCCCCTAATTATGCAACTTGATTGACAAAACACGATCCCATCCGTCTGTCCGCTCGCTCGCCTCCCTCGCCTCGCCTCGCCATGCCACGCCCACGGCCTTGGCCCAACCCGGCCGTCGGCGGCGACGGCGTTCGCGCACGGCACACCAGTGTCCTTTCTCAACTTCTCAATATAGGTAGACAATATCCACCCATATAAATTGAGTCCCCCAGCGGTCAAAAACCTGTATGGTATTAAACCATAACCATCACACCATTTACTACAGGCCATAGAGTTTATTAGATTTATTAAACATTATATGGACCAACCCCATAATATATATCCAACAATCCCCAACATTCTCTAAGGCATATAGTAAATAATCTCAAAACCACAAATCTTTGATATACCAGAGTTTCCACGGAGATTATTAAGTTGAACATTTGTCTAGAACAGAGGCTCCACACATTCACAACTGAACAATGGACTATGCCTTGAATTGATAATTTTGTGCGAATTGAGTTTCACCAAAGTTCTTTCATGGTACTAGGCTGCTACAAGCATCTCCTCAGTTTTGAAGCATATAAGTCACATTTCGATGTCTTTCATGAGTATCTAGAGATTACCCACATCTCATAGACTATGACTAACAGTCGAACTCATATAGGTGTATTCCTTCAGGATGTTTTGTAGGACAACATCTCTGCTTAAATAAGCCACTCAGAACACATTAAGGTATAAATCAACCTGCCTTACAACATAGGAGAAACAGTGCATCTCAAACGATTTGGACCTTAATATAGGGGGTTCCTCCATCAGTCAACCACTAGCTTGTTTCGCCGTCCTACTTCACTAGATCTCCGGTCACATAGGACAGGTTACCACTATGGAATGACTTCAAGTGGGTCTCTAGCCCAACTCCCTCGATGCACCTTCTATCACATTACGTGATAGACCCTTGGTAAACTGATCTGCTAGATTCTTAGATGTATGGACATAGTCCAACGCTATTACTCTAGAGTTTCTCAGTTTTCTGATAGATTTTAACCGCCTCTTCACATGCCTCGTAGACTTCATGTTATCCCTAGAACTTTTCACTTTGATTATCAGCGTTTGATTATCACAGTTCATGGAAATAGTCAGTATTGGTTTTTCAACCATCGGTAAATCCATAAGGAGCTCATGAAGCCACTCAGACTCAACTGAGGCAGTATCTAATGATGTGAGTTCTACTTCTATTGTTGACCTGGTTAAGATGGTTTTCTTGCAAGACTTCCATGAAACAATGCCACCTCCAAATGAGAACACATATCCACTTGTGGCGTAAATCTCATCAGCATCAGATATCCAATTTGCATCACAATAACCCTCTAGTACCCTTGGATACCCGGTATACTGAATGTCATAGCTCATGGTCCCTTTTAGATAGCGCAATACCCTCTCAAGAGCACGCCAATGATAATCTCCCGGATTTAAAACAAACTGGCTGAGTTTGCTCACAACAAATGAGATGTCAGGCCTCGTTGCACTAGCTAAATACATAAGCGAGCTAATAATTTGAGAATATCTCAATTGATCCTGTGCTATTCTTCGATTTTTTCTTAATAGCACACTTGGGTCATAAGGAGTTGGAGAAGACGTGCAGTCACTGTATCCAAAGCGACTCAGCACCTTTTCCACATAGTGGGATTGCACGTGTTACCCCACCATTTCCTTTCCTCAATAGCTTTATGTTAAGAATAACATCAGCCTCACCCAGGTCTTTTATTTTAAAGTTACTAGACAAGAAATCTTTCACTTCCTTGATCACATTAATATTATTTCCAAAAATTATTATATCATCCACATATAAGCACAAGATCACACCATATCCTCCAGCATACCGATAATAAACACATTTATCAGCTTCATTCACAATAAAGCCGACTGATGTCAAAGTTCTGTCGAGCTTCTCATGCCACGGCTTAGGTGCTTGTTTTAGGCCATACACAGATTTCAATAACTTACACACCTTTCCCTCTTGACCGCTTGCTACAAATCCATCTGGCTGATCCATATAGATCTCTTCCTCATGCTCTCCATTCAAGAAAGCTGTCTTAACGTCCTTCTGATGAACGAGAAGACCATGTGAGGCAGCCAAGGAAAGTAGCACTCGTATAGTCGTTAGACGGGCAATTGGTGAATAAGTATCAAAATAATATTCACCTTCTTTCTGTGTATAGCCCTTTGCTACAAGCCTGATCTTGTACTTCTCTATAGTACCATTAGGCCTAAGCTTTTTCTTGAACACCCATTTATATCCCACAGGTTTGCACCCGTAAGGACGATCAACTACCTCCCAAGTTCCATTAGACGTAATAGAATCCATCTCACTCTAAACAGCTTTCTTCCATAAGTCAGCATCAAGAGATGAATATGCCTCTTCTATGGTCTTAGGAGTGTCATCCACGAGGTATATAATATAGTCTTCACCAAAAGACTTTGTAGTCCTCCGTCTCTTACTCTTTTGAGTGACTATATTATTAACCTCCTCATAATTTTCCACATGAGTTTCAACATCAGCGTGTATTACTAGTTCATTCATCTCATGAAATGGAATAGACTCATGACTAGAAGTGCTTGGTATATTTTTCATAGGAAACTCATTCTCAAAAAATATAGCATCTCTAGATTACATGATAGTACCAACATTCACATCAGGCACTCCAGAATTTATTATTAAAAATCTATAACCAACGCTGTGAATAGCATATCCAAAAAAGACACAATCAACGATTTTTGATCCAAGCTTTCGCTTCTTGTTAATTGGCACATTCACCTTTGCCAAACAACTCCATGTTCACAGGTAAGAGATATTTAATCTCTTCTTCTACCATTCCTCAAATGACGTAATTTCTTTATTTTTACTGGGCACTCTATTCAGGACATGGCATGCTATCAATATCGCCTCACCCCACCATTCCTTAGATAGTCCCGCTATCTCTAACATGGTGTTAACCAGTTAGAGTGCGGTTTTTTCTCTCTGCAATCCCATTGGATTATAGTGAGTATGGTGGTGTCCTCTCATGAATGATCCTATGCTCCGCGCAAAACTCAGAAAAGTTATTTGAGAAATATTCTCCCCCGCGATCAGTCTGTAATCGTTTGATGTTCTTCTCTAGTTGGTTTTCTACTTCAACTTTATAGATCTTAAAATAATGCAATGCTTTATCTTTTGATTTTAGTAAATACACATGGCAAAATCTATTACAATCATCTATAAAAGTCATGAAATACCTTTTGCCACCTTTGGTCAACTCACCATTCATTTCGCACAAATCGGAATGAAATAGTTCTAATGGTGCCAAGTCTCTTGCCGCAGCGGCCTTACGAGGCTTGCAACGTTGTTTCAATTCAACACATACATGACATTTAGAACCTTTGACCAAATCAAATTTCGGGATTAAATTTAAACTAGCTAAGCGAGTCATACAACCAAAATTAATATGACATAAGCACGAATACCAAACATTTGTCTCATTATCCTGGCTTACATGGTTCACAGAATTAACACATGCATCAGTTAAAGAAGAGCGGAACAAGCCTCCGCTCTCATAGCATTTTCCTCAAATGTTCCATACTTAGAAAAGTACACACTTATTCGACTCAAACACAAGTTTATAGCCGTCAGGACATAACAAAGAACCACTAATCAAAATTTTCCTTATTGAGGGGACATGCTACACGTTTTTTAGCTGCACGGTCTTTCCTGAAGTAAGCTTCAGATCGACCGTACCAACACCATGTATAGCCGCGCGCGCCCCGTTCCCCATCAACAAGGAGGAAGTCCGCCCGACCTGATAAGAAAAAAAAATAAAGAAATATCAGCACATACATGAATATTAGCTCCTGTATCAACCCACCAATCAGGTGAATAAAAATCTATAAGAACTGTAGGTAATAGATTACCATACCCCGATGTTCCTCCATCAGCCTTAATCATGTTTGTAGATTTCTTTTTGGGCTTTCACTCGCCATCAGGGCAATCCTTAGCACAATGCCCGGGCTTGCCACAAGTGAAATAATTTCCCTTTTCCTTGTTCTTGTTCTTTTTCTTAAAAGGTGTAGTATTCTTTTGTTTGAGTTCTTACTGGAATTTCTTCTTGTGGAAGTTTTGAGAATTATTCTGCACCATATGGGCACTAGAACTTCCCTCAATAGTTTTCTTGCCACGAACGTCCTTTGCTCTCACCATCTCTTTAACATCAAAGAGCCAGTGTGGTCGGCAATGCCAAACTCCTGTCTCTTATGTTTCAAACAACTAGCAAAATATGTCCAAGCATGTGGCAGCTTTGCAATGATACAGCTTGCTACAAACTTATCTGGCAATACACAACCAAAAATTTTGAGCTCTTGTGCCAGTGTTTGTATCTCATGAGCTTGTTCTACTACAGAACGGTCATCAATCATCCTGTAGTCATGAAACTGCTCCATGACATACAACTCACTACCAGCATCAGAAACTCCATATTTGGCCTCAAGTGCATCCCACATCTCTTTACCAGTTTGTAGCGACACATATACATCCACTATGGAATCTCCTAGCATACACAGCCTTGAACATAGTATCAGCATGTTTGAACGCACGCTCCTCCTCAGGAGTATGCGGCCCAACAACCTTAGGTCCGGCAACAAAATAGCAGTGCATAGCAGTCAACCATAGAATGCACCTCTACCGCCACCTCTTGTAATGCGTGCCCTCAAAAATATTCGGTTTCAGCATACTCGCAAAGCCAACTACTGAGAATTGCCTATCACATTTTTGGATTGTTAGAAATTTAGATAATTTTAGTATTAATTTAATCCAAAAAATAGCAATAAACAAAAGATTTGTGATATCATGTATGTGCTTGTGTGATCTAATTGTGACAAGTATGTAGATGATACTAAGGAACAATACTGTAACAAAAAACCTTACGCGAAAGGTTGAATTAACAGTAGCATACCCTACGGCAGAGCCGGATACACTCGAAGACATAGTGCTTGTAGTCATCCCACTCGATGCGGTGAAGACGAGTAGTAGTGCCGATCACCGGAGACGGAGTTCTCTAGTAGTGAGTAGTCGTGCCGCTAGCGACACTCTCTAAAAACATGATTGCCGTCCTTCACCCGAGGAGAACTCAAAGACGGCCGGCGTTCTGGAGGCCTACTCTCCTAGGACTCGTGCGCGCAAGTACTGGGACGGAGAAACTTTGAGGCAGTGGATGAGTGGTTGTTACCAGCCAAGAGGGATGACAGATGACCGGCAAGACACTATATGCCATCCACTGGGTAAGTGAACGGGCATACAGGAAGATCAAGCGACGAGAGACGGGATAATTCTTGCTATCATTGCCACAGTGGAAATGGACGAAACTCCCGTCATTAAATCGCCACTTAACCAAAACAGAAGAAACTCCCGTAATTATGCGACTGCGACTTGATTGACAAAACACGGTCACATCCGCTCGCCTACCGCCCACGCCCAAAGCCTCGGCCTGGCCGCCAGCGGCGGCGGCGCGCGCGCGTGGCACACCAATGTCCTTTTCTCAACTTCTCAATATAGGTTAATAATATCCACCCATATAAATTAAGCCACCCAGCGGTCAAACATCCGTATGGTATTAAACCATAACTAGCACACCATTTATTACATGCTATAGAGTTTATTAGATTTATTAAACATTGTATGGGCAAGCCCATAATATATATCAACATGCTTTTGGCATCAAGTTTTTTAAGCATACTGTAAAGTTGTCAGTAATTTTTATATTTATTACAGCTGGTGCGGGCACAGCCACTCTCTCCTGCTGCGGCATCTTGGCATGGGCTTCAACAACGTGGCTTTCGGCATCAAATTTATTTAAGCATACTGACATACTGACTTAGTCTAACGTATCTGGCATCATTTTTTTTCCTAATTATATCTTCTCATGCATTGTTGCATTCATCAAAGGATTAATTTTGAAATAAATAAAGAGTCTATTTAGTCAGTGGCGGAATCAGCAAAAGGGACAATGAACGGGCAATCCAGAGATGGACAAAGCCGATGCGGGGCTCTCTGAAGATCAATGTGGACGCCGCCTTCTGTGTTGAGAGCAAACAAGGGGCTACCTCATGCATTATCAGAGACCACCATGGTGTCTTTCAGGCTGCGCAAGCGAAGTGGTATGAGGAAGGCTATGATGCGTGTTCCATGGAGGCGATAGCTTGTAAAGACAGCCTGATCTTTGCTGCACAGCTGGGATTTCAAAATGTGATGATGGAAACTGATTGCCTACAGCTGGTACAGCTATGGAATAGGAGGGATGATCAACGGACCATCATTGATTCTTGTCTGAAAGAGATTGCTAAACTTAGTCTTGCCTTTTAGGAGTTTTCGCTTTCTTTTGCTAGTAGAATTTGTAACAAAGTAGCTCATACTTTAGCAAAACAAGTATCTTGTGTTCTTGTCCCTACTTTGACGTGAAATTGTGATTTTGCCCTCATTTTTCTAACTTTGTGATTTTGCCCTTAACTGTAGCAAAGTCAACGCGATTTTGCCCCTGGTCAACGGTAAAAACAGGGGCAAATTCGCATTGACCAGGGGCAAAAACGCGTTGACTTTGCTACAGTTAAGGGCAAAATCATAAAGTTAGAAAAGCGAGGGCAAAATCACAATTACACATATGTGTAAGGAGCCAGAACACCATTTTCCCAAACAAGTATCAGAGTCGCACCGATCGGAGACGTGGCATGTAACTCCGACGTGCATGTACGATCTGGTTGTTTCCGAGGCTTCGGCCGGGTGATAATGAAAGGCAGGACAGTCACAAAAAAAATTGACCATATTTTGATGTATATATATAATATTTATACTCATATGATTATTATTTTTTGCTATGACGACACACAAAAGTGACTTTCAGGATAAGAGAAAGTTTTTTTTTCATTTGAGTCTCGTTTTTTATTTCGAAGCCTTGTCTTGAAAACCTTAATGACCGTTCTATTGTTGCAAGCTAGAAAAATTAGGCATATAAAGAATTAAAAAGTTAGGAATTTAAAAAGTAGGACAAGTCGAATTAACTTATAGAAAATATAAAGAATAGTAAATTAGCATACAAATAAAATTAGCAATTAAAAAAACTAGGAATAGTATAAATTAAACAAACAAGTACTTTTGGAAATAGAAACTACGTATGCTTTGCTTAAAGCCTGTGGGAACAATTAAACAAACCAGTACTTTTGGAAATAGAAACTACGTATACAAACAAGTACAATTAGCAATTGCTTTGCTTGTGCGTCTAGCTAGCGTCCCGGATGTGGCTGCTGTTTAGCCTGTAGGAGTAGACCTCTGCTCGGCTGCTTCCTCTGCAAACCTCTGCTCGGCTGCTCTTACGCCTGCATAATGCAGACCTTCTGCTCACCTGCTTGGGGGGGTGGGGGGGGGGGGGGGGGGGGGGGGGGGGGGGGGGGGGGGCGGCTAAGTTCCCCCTCTGTGTTTAGTTCAGCTATTAGTTGTAAAAAAGTTGTTGTGTGCTGTGAAAAATTGTTGTGAATTTACCTATTGTGGAAGCATATAGTTTGACCTCCTATGTGGCCAGCCAAGCCATCAACTCCTGCATATGCCAATGAGTTAAACCGACATTGTTTGTTCGACCATGACCCAATTAGGTTTGACCACCAAGTTCTAGAATGACTCACCGTGGTTTACCTCAAGTCCTCAACCACTATTTGATGCCCACACATATGCATGCTACTCTTGTGCTATGTGTGCCCCACAACATCCTAATTATTTGTAATGACAATGATGTTTAGTTGCACTTAATGGCATGTATTAAGCATATTTCAAACTTACTCATGGCATCCTCATTGCTGCTTATTCATAATAAGCACTTGTATTGGGTTTGAAGCAACCAAGGTGGTGAAAGTTGAACCTGAGCTTGAGTTTGCTCTCAAGCCTGAGTTCGGATGTACAAGTATAACCTCATAGCTGACTCTTACGCATCTTGATACCTTATTTTTGGAAAGATAATTGACTAAAATATGTTATACTTGTGCATGAGCTTCACTATATGTCAGAGATATGGTCCAGGGATACCTGCACCGCCCGTATATGTGACTATCATCAAGCTATCGACCCAGCAGCCGTGAAGGGGAAGGCCTGCGAGGGCCGACGCCATCAACCAACGCGGAGATCAAGGCAAACCGAGACGGACGTATCTGGACGATAGCTAGGATCTTTCTGCTGTGCATATCGTGTAACAAACTAGAAAACAATCTGTTAGCCCGATCACCTTCTCCGTAACCCTACCTCTCCTGCCTATATAAAAGAGGGTAGGGACCTCGGACTCAGGATCATCCATTTTCGATCTATTCTATCTACACGTAGGCAGGAGCAGTAGCCCCTGAATTGACGGCAACCGGCGTCGCGAGGCGTCGACATCGGTTACACGGCACGGTGGTGTCCCTCGCGTCGTCAACCATGCGTGTTTTCATCCGAGAGCACGCGGGGTGTCGCTGCCTCCCTACGGCGTCAGTGCCATGCATCTGGCCTTGATGCCGCCACCACCAAGAACGGAGTCCGACTTCTAGGGTTCAACGAGTCCTGCGTCTAGCGACGGGGCAACAAGAAGGCTACACGTGGCAAGCCAGCAGCACGCAGGTCCACTTCAAGCAAGTAAGATCGTATAATGATTTTGCATCTACATGTATATACATATATCTGTGCGTCAGGCGTGCATGTTATATCTGTGCGTCAGGCGTCACTGGTGCAGCAAGGCTTTTTGCTCCCGGTTGGAAAGCCCCTTTAATCCCGGTTTCCCAACCGGGAGCACCAATCCGGGACTAAAGGTACCCTCCTTTAGTCCCGACTACCTTTAGTCCCGGTTGGAAACACCAACCGGGAGTAAAGGGGGTCTCCAGGCCTGGCCAGGGACCGCCACGGGGCAGGACCTTTAGTCCCGGTTGGAAACACCAACCAGGACTAAATGTCCCTCTTTTCTTTTCCTTTTTCAGGTTTCTATTTTTGGTTTCTTTTTCATTTAATGATTAGTTTTGATATTAAAATACATTTTCGAATACGCTGCTAATAGTAATATATATGTGTACTTCGCACGCGTAAGTTTTCGTTCAAACTTTGTACATAAATAACAAACGAATATACGCGTACATGCAAATATATATGATGATCATATATATACACACGTTATTTTATGTACATATAATATGTACATACATATATATATATATATATATATATATATATATATATTACAAATGTTTGATATATAAATTGTTTATGTCCTTAGCAATTCACTCCTCCAGATTTGGCATCCACGTTTCGTTCAGGTCATTGTAGAACTCGCCGTTGGGGTTGATGACCTGGTCATTTAGAAATCCTGCTATAGTCTCTCGAATTGCTTTAAGTTGGTCAAGTCGTATGACTCTTTTCCTCAACCATTCAGTCTTCAATAAAAGTTAAAGGAAAAAGTATTAATATATATATATATATATGTATTATTGCTCATGTAATTACTTATACAAATGAGAGCAATAAAGAAATTGTAAATATACGATCGAAATAATATAAAGAAAAAAGTATTTATATACGTACTTTAAGTTGCTCTTCAGGAGTTCTCTTTGAGCACGCCATGATGAACTCGCAAACATAGTATCCACAGTAGTTGTTGCCCTGTTCCTGCCTTAGAACCCACTTTTACGACAAAAAATCAATTAGGGTGAATTGAAATCATCATATGGTGTTAATTGAATATAAATGTGTAGTTATAGTACTTATTTTGTGTGCGATTACACCCAGTGGCGCTTTGCAATGTTTCATTTTTTGTTCCTCGATGAACCTTTTCCAAACTCTGCTCCCAATAAAATAAAAAAATAATTTAACCTTTAATAATTGTTGAGAGATCGGCGCCATTATATATATATGTTGTTATAGAGAAACTAAATTAATTACCCTTGTATAATATCTATCCTGTCTTGATACTCCGTTTGCGGTTTTCTCAACGAGTCTAAGATTTTCAATCTACTATTGGCCATATCGATGACCATCAATATCTAGTGATTGCTGCATATATATATATATATATATATATATATATATATATATATATATATATGTGTGTGTGTGTGTGTGTGTGTGAGAGAGAGAGAGGTAACTAGCTAGTAAGGAAATATTGATGTCCCATATATATGATCGACATTAATTACTTATAATAACACTCACTTGAAGTTGTAGGGGAAGAGTATCTCCTTCTTGTCGCGTTGGTTCACTAAGAAATTCATGAGATTTCTCTCAGGTTGAGGCTTATAATCCTTCGGGGGTTAGGGTGTTTGTATACGACATATGGATCAACGAACCCAACATCATTATCCTTTCTCTTTCTAAGTTCTGTCATCTCATATCTGCATACATGAAAATTGTGAATATATATATTGTGAATATATAATAAAGAAATTATAAATATAGTAGAAAATAATCACACTTACAGACAATAGCAGCTAATGAGACTTTTGTCGAGAGAGTCCAGGTGGCATAGTTGGTGTAATTCTGCAAGCTCGACATAGATAATGTCATTGCCACGGAAGTAATGGTGGTTTCTAATTCCGACAGAAAGATAGATTTGTCCCGCATCAGACGCTGACATATACCACCCGTTTAGCAGGTACATTTACGTACCCAGTTCACCTAATTTCTCTAGGTTGTATAGACTCTGGCCTGGTACAAATTTCTTGTAAGGATCCACTTCCGGAGTATATGGTCCTTTAGCGAGCACTTCGGCAAGGTTCAAACCAGTTTCCTCATAAAACCGAAGAAACGACTCATAGCCGCCTACCTCCGCCACTAAGTTTAAGTTTGAACCATATTCGTTAGGAACGACAAGGGGGGGATTGATTGTTGCGTTTGTTGTCCGAGTTGTGCAACACCTTTCTCTACTCTCTTCTTTTTTTGCGCCGCCTCATATGACTTGGTGAGAGAGCGGTCATAGTCCGATATCGGTTGTTTCGCGGCGCTCTTAAGAGAATCCTATTTTTTTGTTCCAACTTCTTTCTTAGCTGATCTGGAGGTAGGAAGAAGTATGATGGCTCTGGGTTCTCCCTCGCTCGTCGTGCCTGTTTTGCACCTTCAAAGAAATCTGTCACTTCTTTTTGTACTGCATCTTTTAATTCCTGTTCACTTTTCTCATAAGATAGTTTTTGGGGAATAACTGGATGAGTATTTGCTTTTTGCTTCTTTGCCGGCGGGCAGGGCAACGACTTCGTTTGCGGGGCGGACCTCTTAGGGGCTGGCTTCCTTGGAGGCGGGGGAGGCGTTGGAGACCGCCTTGGAGGTAGTGCAGACTTTGGAGGCGGCGGAGGCGTTGGAGACCTCGGCAGAGGAGTTGTGGACTTCCTTGGAGGCGGCGGAGGAGTTGGAGATGGTGAGGATGCAGCAGTGCCTTCGAAGGCGTCATCATTGCCCTGAGCACTATGATGGTCGGGAGAAGCAACAGCTGGACTTTGGTTGGCGGAGGCCCTGCTTTGTGAGTACAAAAAATAATGAGATATAAGTAAATGCTTATTATTAGTCATGCCCATAGAAAATTATCAAAAAAATGTTTTGTTAACTTTTGTCCGCACCTAATGTCTACTGGCGGTGGAGCAGATGCCCCAAGGATATTGATGTAGCGCTTGCGCCATAGTATATATGCCTTCTCTGCTTCTCCTAGAGTCTTCTCTCCATCACCTAAAGGAATGCCAAGAGCTAGATCCTCATAACCTTTGCTCACTTTATCCACTGCGACCCTAGCATATTCAGGTTGTATTGGTGCCCCATGGATTCTTGGTGTCTTGGTAGGGTCTGGAGGAGTAAAAACACCGATAGTGACCTTGATTGTGTCATTCCCCCTTGGAACATGTAGCTCCATTGATGTCATTGGAGTAGTGACATCATCCACGGGGAACCGCAGCGCTGCGTCATCTTGCTTTGGCAGCTCAGTGGAAGCGTAGCTGCTTTTCAACTGACCAGGGGGGCTAATATTAACATTCATTCCTGGCTCTGATGCCTGCCTCTGGGCACTCATTGCTATCTGCACTTGCTTTCTGATTTCTTCCTGCATTCTTGCTTCCATTGCTTTTTCTCGCTCCTTTGCTTCAAGCACCATTTCCTCCAACATTGTCACCCGCACTGCTTGCTCCTCCTTGCTTCTCTGGCGGCTTCGGTAGGTTTCCCTGTCATTTGGGAAACCATGAACCCATGGAGTGTTGCGTCCTAAGCCTCTAGTTCGGCCAGTGTGTTCAGCAGTCCCGATGGCATACGTCAGCTCATCCTTCTCTCTATTGGGCTTGAACACACCAATCTCTTTAGCTTCTATAGCAAAAGCCAATTGGCGTATTGCTGTTTCGAGTTTTTGCCCATACACTGCCAGGTCGGTCTGTGGGTCGAGTCTTCCCCCATGACCGAAAAACCAATTCTTCGAGCGTGGGGGCCACTTGGCTGATTCTGGTTCGATCCCCTTGGCAATAATGTCCGCTTCCATTTTTTGCCACTTTGGAATGGCAGTATCGTAGCCACCTGATCCCATGTCATGGTGGTATACCTTTTTCGGGCATTCTCTTGGTTCCTTCTCACCCGTGCCTCACCCTCTGCTGATGTCTTGTACTCTACGAAATCATTCCAATAGGGCCTCTATTTCGAAATCGGGCCCGTAGTAGTATTGAAATTCGGCGTTTCGTTCTTCTTGATGTATGTGTTGTATAGGTGTTTCTTCCAAGTCTGGAATTGTGTGGCCATCTTCTTCATAGCCCATGATCGAACTAGCTCCTTCAATTCATCATCATTGATATCATCATAATCATCCGCTTGCAATGTGAAATGGGCAAGGATATCATTCCAGAGCAAATTCTTGTCAACATCAGAGACAAAACTAACATCAGGCTCGTTGATCTTTTTCTTCCATTCACGGATACTGATCGGAATTCTATCCCTTACAAGGTACCCACAGTGTTCCATGGATTTCCTTTTATGTGGACCAAGTGGTTCGCCTGTCTCGATGTTGAATTCCGATATTATGTACCGGCCCTCCAGTGGTTTCTTCAGTCCTCGAACATTTTTACTCTTCGCCGTTGTGGTCGCTGATCCAGAGGGCTACATATAAAAAAAAATATCTTTTGTACACAGAAATATATACAATATTCACATATAATATATATTTAGTATATATACCTCGCCTGTATTTTCTTGCTCATTTTCAAGAGCTAGGTATTGACTTCCGTCATCAACAACCTGCTCACCAGCATTGGCAATAATATTCATCATTTCTTCCTCCATGTTGTCTCCCGGGGCAGCCATATCTAACAAATTTAACAAAATTTAAGTCACATATATAAACAAGTCATATATATACAATAAGTCATATACAAATTTATCTAAGTCACATATATATAAACAAGTCATATATGTAAACAAGTCATATATGTACAATAAGTCATAAACAAAATAAATCTAAGTCACATATATAAACAAGTCATATATATAAACAATTCATATATGTAAACAATCATATATGTCAACAAGTCATATATGTAAACAAGTCATATATGTAAACAAGTCATATAAACAAGTCATATATATAAACAAGTCATATATGTAAACAAGTCATATAAATGACGAATTCGCCCTAGCGAGAACGACGAATTCGCCCTAGCGAGAACTACAATTCGCTCTAGCAAGAACGATAGGGCGAATTCGTCGTTCTCGCTAGGGCGAATTCGTCGTTCTCGCTAGGGCGAATTCGTCGTTCTCGCTAGGGCGAATTCGTTGTTCTCGCTAGGGTGAATCGTCATTCTCGCTAGGACGAATCGTCATTCTCGCTAGGGCGAATCGTTGTTCTCGCTAGGGTATACAACAACGGGGCAGCGTTGCTCCGCATATACAACAACGGGGCGGCGTTGCTCCACATATACAACAACGGGGCGACATTGCTCCGCATACAACACAACGAGGCGGCGTTGCTCCGCATACAACACAACGAGGCGGCGTTGCTCTGCATACAACACAACGAAGCGGCGTTGCTCCGCATACAACACAACGATGGCGTTGCTCCGCATACAACACAACGAGGCGGCGTTGCTCCGCATATACAACAACGGGGCGGCGTTGCTCCGCATATACAACAACGGGGCGACGTTGCTCCGCATACAACACAACGAGGTGGCGTTGCTCTGCATACAACACAACGAGGCGGCGTTGCTCCGCATACAACACAACGAGGCATTCCTCTGCATATATCACATACAAACACATATCGACGTACGTAGGGGTCGGCGGTGATGGGCGTCCGGAGGCGGTGATGACAAGGCGGCGAGGGACGTGGCCAGCGGCCGAGGCTCCTCCTCCTCCCTTCTCCTTCCTCCTCCCTTCTCCTTCTTCCTTCTCCCTTCTCCTTCTTCCTTCTCCCTTCTCTCCTCCACCTCCCTTCTCTCCTCCACCTCCCTTCTCTCCTCTACTGCCCTGCGGCGGAGCGGGGCCGGGACGACCACGGCAGAGCAGGGCCGGCCGTGGTGCAGCGGGTCCAGGCTGGGGACGGGCCGCGCCGGAGCGGGGCCGGGGCGGGGACGGCCACGGCAGAGCAGGGCTAGGATGGCCGCGGCAGAGTGGGGCCGGGGCGGGGACGGCCCGCGGCGGAGCGGGGACGGGCCGGGGTGGTCGGGGAGCGGCGCGTCGGCGAGCGCGCGACGTCGGGGCGGTGGGGCACCGGTGCGCGTGCAGACGCTCGCGAGTTTTTTGGCGCCCGGGACTAAAGGTTTTTGGTGCCCGGGACTAAAGGTTTTTGGCGGGCAGCCGAACTGCAGTTTCGCTTCCCACCAATTCATTAGGATTTTAATATATTTCTTTTTACACAAATGATAAAAGGATAGTTAATTGCACAGAAAATTAAATAAAAGACATAAAAATATTTTAAAAAAATATATATTCTATTTTGCTTTATTGCACACAGGAAAATTATGTGACCTAAAGTTTTAATTTTTTAATAAGTTTTAAAACACAATATAGTGTTTAAATTACTATTTTGATAATGCAAAAATATAGTATTTAATTAAATTCAGAAAAACTCTTGTGTTTCGACTGGAAATTTGTTTTCACATAATTTGAACGTGACATAATCCCGCCATCAAACATAAATTTGTTTTCACATCATTTCAACGTGACATAATCCCAACATCAAACATAAATTTGTTTTCACATCATTTCAACGTGACATAATTCAACATCAAACATAAATTCACAATTATTACATAATATCTCTAATACACACTATTGAACATCAATATATATATCAAGCGGGCACAGTAATGAACTTTTTCTTGACGTATGTCCCTTGGTTATGATCGCGCCGTAACCATGGAGTGTCCTCATCGTTTAGCTGGATGCTAGGGTCTTTGTTCACTGTGAAGGGTGAAATTCGGTCATCCTTTTCATAATCTTCTGACATGTCTGACTTGTCTTCGATTCCAATGATGTTTCTTGTTCCTGAAAGAACTATGTGGCGCTTTGGCTCATCATTGATTGGGTGGTTGTCGTTTTTCCCTCTCTTCGGTTTTGTAGACATGTCCTTGACATAGAACACCTGAGTCACATCCTTCGCAAGGACAAACGGTTTGCCTTTGTACCCAATATTGTTGAGGTCCACTGTTGTCATTCCATACTAGTTGTCGACTGCTACGCCGCCTCCAGTCGTCTTTACCCACTGGCACTTGAACAAAGGTACCTTAAAATGAGATGCATAGTCTAGTTCCCATATCTCCTCTATGCGGCCATCGTATGTTTGCTTGTTCCCACTAGGGTCGGTGGCATCTATGCGGACACCACTGTTTTGGTTGGTGCTCCTTTTATCTTGTGCTACTGTGTAAAATGTATTCCCATTTATCTCATACCCTTTGTATGTGAGGATATGCCACGATGGCTGCCTAGCCAACAAATACAGCTCCTCATCAATACTCTCATCACCCTGACATTCTTTTCGCAACCAATCGCTGAAAGTTTCCATGTGCTAACATGTAATCCATGCTTCAGACTTCCCTGAGAACTCAGATCGGAGGAGGTTCTTGTGTGTCTTGATATACGGATCTACTAAGGAGGAGTTCTATAGAACTGTGTAGTGTGCTTTATTGAAATAATCATCACCCTTACCAATATATGTTTTCTTCCCTAGTGTCCCCTTTCCACTTAGTCTCCCCTCATGTCGCGATTCAGGAACACCAATCGGGTTAATATCGGGAATGAAGTCAACACAGAACTCAATGACCTCCTTTGTTCCGTAGCCCTTGGCGATGCTTCCTTCTGGCCGAGCACGGTTGTGAACATATTTCTTCAGGATTCCCATAAACCTCTCAAAGGGGAACATGTTATGTAGGAACACAGGACCGAGAATAGTAATCTCCTTAAGCAGATGAACTTGGAGGTGTGTCATGATATCAAAGAAGGAAGGAGGGAACACCAACTCAAACCTAGCAAGACATTGAACCACATCAATCTGTAGTTTCGCTAGATCCGTTGGATCGATTGCCTTCTGAGAAATTGCATTGAGGAATGCACATAGCTTCACGGTGGCTAGACGTACATTTGGCGGTAGAATTCCTCTTAATGCAACTGGAAGCAATTGAGTCATGAGCACGTGGCAGTCATGGGACTTTAAGTGTCCAAATTTCTTCTCTGGCACATTTATTATACCCGTTATATTCGAGGAGAATCCAGACGGTACCTTAATACTATCTAGGCATTCAAACAAGCTGTCCTTCTCTTCTTTGCTAAGAGTGTAGCTGGCAGGACTTAAGTACTGGCGTCCATCATTTGTCTTCTCTAGATGCAGGTTGTCTCATTCTTTCAAACACCGTAGGTCCTGTCGTGCTTCAATTGTGTCCTTAGGCTTCCCATTGTCGGTGCTTTGGAACCGGGGGTCCCTCAACCAACGAGTGAATTTGTGCTGCGTGCCCCTAATCCCGGATGGTGATGCAAAGAGACACAAGGTTTATACTGGTTCAGGCAATCGAGGCCCTACGTCCAGTCTGAGAGATTGATCTTGTATTCCTTGCACCGGAGTGCTCATAGCAGGGGGTTACAAGCTAGGTGAGAGAGGGGGCTAGCCCCAGGTCTCGGTGAGGGTGGTGCGGGCTGTTTGAGGCATTGTCCTCAAGCAGTGTAGTGGAAGTGTCTAGTTCTATCCGTGTGTTCGTCCCTTTTCGTCCCCTAGAAATGGCCCCGGTCCCTCCCTTTTATACTCCAAGGGAGAACCAGGAACCTACATATGTTGCTACATAGCGTTCTAAAAACAGGGGTGGTGTGTCCGAGCCCTGTAGCCGGCCACTGTTGTGGCATGGTCGATGGAGTGGCCCCGTCCTTGTCGTGTAGAAGTGACACGCCGGTCATACTCGATCTTGTGCGTCGTGGGGCTCCAGTACAGCTTGATGCAGGACATGGCGGGCGACGTGCTGGTCACCATGCAATGACGTCGTAGGGAGCAGCGGCTCTGCAGATGCCGAGGCCGAACCATCGTGGGGGGCTCAGCGGTCATGGGCCCTCAGGCTGCCGAGCCCGTGAAGTAAACTGCCGAGGCCTTGGGGGAGTTATTGGCCCTGGGTACTGATTCCGAGGCCACAGTAGCCCAGGCGTGGCTCCCCATGCTGCGTTGTCCTCGGAGCAGGAGTTGGCAGCACAGTGCGGTATGGGCGTCAACCATGCGCATGGTGGTTAGCACAGTGACGGGTAACCCCTGCCCAGTCCGGGGGACGTGCAGGTCATCGCGTGATGACGTCGTAGGGGGCTGTGGCTCTGTGGGTGCCGAGGCCAAGCCGTCGTGGGGGGCTTTGGTGGACATGGATCCTTGGGCTGCCGAGCCCCTGAAGCCAACTGCCGAGGCCTCGGAGGGAATTATTGGTCCTGGGTACTGATTCCGAGGCCACAGTAGCCCAGACGTGGCTTCCCACGCTGCTTTGTCCTCAGAGCAGGAGTTGGCAGCACAGTGGGGCATGGGCGCCAACCATGTGTATAGCGGTTGGCACCGTGGCGGGTAACCCCTGCCCGGTCCTGCCTCCTGTCCCGTCGGTCATTCCGCTGTACTGTGCCGAGCATGCGACCGATGTCAGGAGCAGCAGTCGGCTGAGTTGATGTGACACGACGTTTTGTTAGAGGGACGGGAGAAGGAAGAGGCAGCGGAGTGCTGCCGAGCCCGCCTCGCGCGAGACGGAGGGTCGGTGGCCCGGCCGAGGCCTTTGGCGGGGAATCGCCCGAGGTCAGTGGTGAGGGGGCCTCGGGCGAGTCGGAGAATCGGCCGAGGCCAGCGGTGTTTAGTTGGTTTCGATCTTTACGAAGTCTAAGCAGTCGTTTTTTGGGTCTTGCTTGGGGTACCCCTTCTTACGGTATCCGACAGTAGCCCCCGAGCCTTGGGGGGAGTGGAGGCACTCCCCCTGAGGTTCTGACGAGAATTGGCTCTTGATAGTTCCTGTCGGGATGGTGTTTTGTTTTCGAGGTTTCGGTGGGTGCGCGCGAGCGCACCCGCCGGGTGTAGCCCCCGAGGCCCTGGAGGAGTGATTTCACTTCTTCAGGGGCTTTTTTCTCTTTCGAGTGAGGCGTTTTTATCGTGTTTGCCGAGCCCCCTCGTGTGCGAGCCTAAGTCGCTGGGCCTCGGCAATGTTTTGCAGGAAGAGTCCCTTAGCCTCTGCGCGGGGCAAGAGGGCCGTCAGGGATTCTCCTGACTTTTTGTTCGACCCTCACGCTTCCTTTTCGCTCGGAAGGAGGGGTGGAAGATGCCGTGCTACCCTCGGTGGGCGCGAGCGATGGCATTTCCGGTGAGCTATTATCGGGTAAGTCCGAGTGGAGGCCCGTACCCCGTTCGCTGGGGGTCGGCTAGCGGTCCGGAGACGCGCTCCAAGAGTACCGGAGGGTTTCTCTAGTGGGTGCCGAGGCCGTTCGCTGGGCCTCGGTGGCTCGGTGCCTCCCTACGGTGGGATCCCATTCGGAGACCTCCCTACCGGTCTCGGACACGACACAGGGCGTCCCAAGCGTTTCGCTTGCTTGGGCCTCGGCCTCGTATAGGCTCGCCCGTAGTCGCCCCTGACTCCTTTATCCTGGGGCGGCTGTCGAAACCCCTGGGGGCCCAGCCTTCGAACCCCTGGACCGTAACGGGCTTGGGTCGCTTTGTCTTTAGCCCCACACGTCCTTTTCGTTCGGACGAGGGGGCTATTTGCCGAGCCCACTCGTGTGTGAGCTTGAGCCGCTGGGTCTCGGCAAAGTTGCAGGAGGAGCCCCCGAGTCTCTCGCACAGAGCGAGAGAGCGGTCAGAGGTCCCCCTGGCTTTTGGTTCGCCCCTCGCGCGTGAGGGTCTGTCTGCCGCGCCCCCCTCGGGTGCGAGCCTAGGTCGCGGGGTCTCGGCGACTTTTGCAGAAGGAGCTCCCTAGCCTCTGCACGGAGCAAGAGGGCCGTCAGGAGTTCTTCTGGCTTTTTGAACGACCCTCGCGCTTCCTTTTCGCTCGGAAGGAGGGTTTGTTTTGCCGAGCCCCCTCGTGTGCGAGTCTAAGTCGCTGGGCCTTGGCAATGTTTTGCGGAAGGAGCTCCCTAGCCTCTGCACGGAGCAAGAGGGCCGTCAGGAGTTCTTCCGGCTTTTTGAACGACCCTCGCGCTTCCTTTTCGCTCGGAAGGAGGGTTTGTTTTGCCGAGCCCCCTCGTGTGCGAGTCTAAGTCACTGGGCCTCGGCAATGTTTTGCAGGAAGAGTCCCTTAGTCTCTGCACGGAGCAAGAGGGCCGTCAGGGATTCTCCTGACTTTTTATTCGACCCTCGCGCTTCCTTTTTGCTCGGAAGGAGGGGTGGAAGATGCCGTGCTACCCTCGGTGGGCGCGAGCGACGGCATTTCCGGTGAGCTGTTATCGGGTAAGTCCGAGTGGAGGCCCGTACCCCGTTCGCTGGGGGTCGGCTAGCGGTCCGGAGACGCGCTCCAAGAGTACCGGAGGGCTTCTCTAGTGGGTGCCGAGGCCGTTCGTTGGGCCTCGGTGGCTCGGTGCCTCCCTACGGTGGGATCCCATTCGGAGACCTCCCTACCGGTCTCGGACACGACACAGGGCGTCCCAAGCGTTTCGCTTGCTTGGGCCTCGGCCTCGTATAGGCTCGCCCGTAGTCGCCCCTGACTCTGTTGCCCTGGGGCGGCTGTGGAAACCCCTAAGGGCCCAGCCTTCGAACCCCTAGACCGTAGCGGGCTCGGTGCCCAGTTCCTTTGCCTGAAAGGAATCGAGGGGGTTATTTCTCCCCCTACGGCTAACAACGGCAGGCGCGCCTTTTGAGGCGACTTTTTCGGGGAGGCGAAACGGCGCCTGCTGCTGCTGCGGTTGGACGCGACGTGGCATCAACCGACGGGACGTGTCTGCACGCACGATTTAATGAGGAAGGAGTGGGCGCGTGGGCGGTAAAACCGGATCTGGATAACCGCTCCGGATCCTTTGGGGGAAACTTCCCCGATTTCGTCGCCCGGCGGTTTCGTCTTGTCCCTACATAAATACGCAAAGAACCTCGCCCTTCCCCTTCTTACCTCTTTCGCATTCGCTTTTGCTGCCTCCGTGCCGCTGCTGAGAGCATAGAGCGCCGGGGAGGAGAAGGGCGAGGGCGAGAGACTGAAAGAGAGAGGGAGAGAGATAACCGTCGTAGCAGTGTCCTTTGCCGCGCAAATGGCTGGTGGTCCCGTCCTCCTTGCGGTGGATCCCTGGGAGCGGTCTGACGTCACCGAGGAGAAGCTGCAGTCGCTCGTGGAGGCCGGTCTTCTTCGCCCGATCACCAACCCCGACGAGCCGGAGTGGATTGCTCCGGGGAACGAGTTGGAGCCGAGGCCGCGCGACGGCTACGTGGTGAGCTTCGTGGTCTTCCACGAGCGAGGCTTTGGGTTGCCGGCGGATAACTTCATGCGGGCGCTCCCGCACTATTATGGCGTGGAGCTGCACAATTTCAGCCCCAACTCCATCGCGCAGGCGGCCATCTTCGTCGCCGTCTGTGAGGGGTACTTGGGGATCGCTCCCCACTGGGAGTTGTGGCTCCACTTGTTCCGAGCGACGTTCACCACCAAGCCGGGGGGACGAGGGGGGCTCGGAAGGTGCAGAGGGCCGGCGGCTGCACCCTTCACGTGCGGCAAGACCGGCAGTCCCTCTACATCCCGGCCCAGCTGTCGTCGTCCAACCGTCGTTGGTATGATGGCTGGTTCTACCTCCGCAACGACGGCGGAGGACTTCCCCCTTATACCGGGCGGGTCGTAGAGAGTCAACCGGAGAAGTGGGGGTATGGCGTCATCCAGGCCGATCAGCCCAGGCTGGAACCGCTTTTGAGGGCCTTGCGGAAGCTGCGTGACCACGGCCTTTCGGCGGCCGTGGTCGTGGCGGCTTTTCACCGCCGGAGGGTGTTGCCGCTGATGGCCCGGCGGCGGTGGCTGTTCGAGATGACCCCGGGCGATTCGATCGTCGGTGTCAAGATGTCCGCCTTCGCCCTTTCCGACGACGAGACCCTGCGTCGGGTGAGAGAAGCGGTGGACGGGAAGCCGAAGATCGACGACTTGATGCCGTTCCCGATGCGCCCGTCGCGGGGGTATGTTTCGCTGGTAAGCTGGATGTTGTCGAGGCTTTCGCGGCCTTCTTGTTTTTCGCCTTTTTTGTCTGTTGTCTTACTTCGTCGTTCTCACAGGGGATGAGAGACATGCGAGGCTCCCCGCCGCCCGTTCCCGAGGACGCCCGGCGGCGATCCGCGAACAGGGCGCGTGCCGAGGAGGAGAAGAAGAAGAAAGATGCCAAGGAGGCGAAACGTACGAAGAAGATCCTCGCGCGCGAAAAGCTGGATGCCTATCGCCGGCGTCAGAGGCTCGACGGTCTCCCGTTGGAACCATCTCCCTCGTCGTCGGTGTCGGATTCTTCGAGCGACGGCGGCGGGCGCGAGGTGGGGACGGCCTGCCTGGCATACCTCCCCGACATCAGGGAGATGGTTCCCGGGGCGCCGGCAAGGAGCCTGACGCCCCTAGGAGGAGGAGGAGGCGTCCCGGGGCCAGTGGCGGCCCGTCCCGGGGCCGAGGCCGACACACCCGAGGCGCGGGTGTCGGAGGAGCGTGCCGTCAGCCCGATGGGTTCGACGGTGGAGGTGGAGCGGGTGACGGTGGGGGCGACCCCATCGTCTCCGCGAAGGGTCGAGGAGGTGCCGGGATCCGACGGAGGCCAGCTGGCATTGGTGGACACCGAGGCCGCACTGCCGCTACCACCGCCACCATTGCGGAGGAGGCAGGTGGTGTCGAAGCGGCTGCATCCCCGTTCGCGGTAAGCGTCTTCTCTGGTGGAGTCCGTAGTACTTCTTGTTTGCCCCTTGATCGCATGCTGACCTCGGGAGTGTCTTTGTTTCCAGCCAGACGCATCTGGTGGAAGATCCTCCCTTGGCGCCCCGTAAGGCGCTCAAGGTGAACGTTAGCTCCTCCGCCCATCAGGCAGCGGAGGCGCAGGCTGACGCGCAGCGTGGCGTGGCGTCGGGCGAGGCCGTTTCGGAGGAGGTGGCTGCCCAGGAAAAGGGTGCCGAGGCGGCCGCGGGGCGAGTGGAGGAGGAGGAGCCCACGCCTCGCGATGTTGTGGGTCTTGGGGCGACGGAGGCTAGGGCGTCTAGCACTGCCGAGGCCATTGAGGGTGAGGCCGGGGCCCCCAAGACCTCCGAGGTCAGGGCGGTGGACTCCGGGGCCATCGAGGTGGAGATGGCGGAGGCCAGAGCCTCCGGGTCCGTCGAGACCGAGGCGATGGAGGTGGAGGCGGGGCAAACTTTGGCGCCGCCCCTGGTTCAGACAATCTCGTCTGATGATTCTTCCCGAGGGAAGGAGGCGGCGGACGCCGAGGCGGCCAGTGCCGCGGAGCAGCAAGTCCCAGATCCTACCGAGGGGAGTTCGGCCCTTGCCCCGCTACGGCCCGAGCCCCGTGGGTGGAACTTCCCGCGTGTTTTCTGGCGGGACCAGGCTGATCCCGAGGGGGAGCCTGTGTTCGCCCTTGAGGACATCGCCGAGGGGGGGCGTTGGGATACCCTCGAGGAGTACCGCCAATTGGCAGTGCGGTCGTTGCAGACAGCGATGACTGTCATGGAAGGGGACTTGCCTGGTGTCACTCGGGTAAGTACTTTCGTGTCTCGTGCCGAGTTGTCCTCGCAGTGTTTGACGTGCGTTTTTTACCTCTTTAGGAGCTCGAGACCCAGTCCCTTGGGAAATCGGTGTTCCTACGAAGGGAGAGGGATATCTGGGACCAGCTCCGGCGGCAGAGGGGCCTGCTTGCCGACGCCCAGGGGCTTTTGTCGGCGCGGAGTGCGGAAGTGGAGGACCTCCGCCTTCGTTGTGCTGACCTTCAGGCCGAGCTGGTCACGGCTAAGGGGCAGGCTGCCCCTCTGGTGGCGAAGATCAAGGAGCTGGAGGAGGAGCGAGACTCCTTCAGGTCTCGGGCCCAAGAAGCGACGGCCTCTGCGAAGGCCACAGCCGGGCAGCTGGGTGCGGAGCAGAGTGAGCATCAGGCGACGAAAGTCGCCTTGGCAGAGGCTACTAAGGCGGCCGAGGCCTCTCGGGTCGAGGTCTCATCCTGGAAGATCAGGGCCGAGGGTAAGTTCTGCTGAACCGTGTTCTTTGCTCCATTTGTTCCGGTTCGCGTTTGACTCCTGACCCCTCGTTGCGGCGTAGATCTGGAGAAAGAGGCTTCCCAGGCGGCTGAGGCCTCCGTCGCAGCGCAAGCGGCGCTGGATGTTGAGGTCCGGGAGCACGAGGCGCTGTGCAGCGCTGTTCGTACCGCCTGCGAGGCCCTAGACGTCGAGGAGGTCCAATCAGCCAGCTCCCTTGGGAGCCGCCTGATTGCGTTGAGCGGCCGCGTCCACGAGAGGCTTCGGGGGGCGTTGCACACGGGTGTCAAGCGCGCCCTGGCCGTCGTCTCCTCGCACTACGCCATCAACCTCGAGGCTGTTAGCGACGGCTACGTGTTGCCAGAAGATGACGAGGAGGCGGATGCCGAGGTTGTGAAGCTGTTGGAGGCGGCCGAGGCACCTGGCACAGCGCTGGCCCGTCTATTTGAAGAAGAGGTGGTCCCTCCCGCGCCGGCCGCCGGTCCTTGAGCTTTGATCTGGGCCCAAAGGGGTCATGTAACCGGATTGGGTTAGTTGTCATACCGTGACGTCTTGGTGGCCGTCGAGGCCTTTAAAGTATTTGCGTATGCGCGTCCTTTAACCGTTTTCTGTTCTACTTCCGAGCCTGTGCCCTCTGTCTCGATCTTGGGGACCCGCAAAGAAATCCCTCGGGACCTAAGCCGTCCTTCGGCGAAGGGTGGTGAGGGAGCTGCCGTAGCCCAGAGGCGTAGGCCGTTCTCACGACTCGACCAGCCCTTTGGCCTCCAGACAAACTTTTGGTCTTTGGGTTTCTTGTGAAGGTCCCGTCGGAGCGCGAGAGAGTTTGGCGTAGAAATTTCTCGAAAGACCATTAACAAACGGTGTTCGAGACTTAGGGGGTTTCGGGACTTAGGGGGTTCCCCCTTTTTAGCCCCCGAGGGAGGCTCGGCTTTGCAGAGGCAGAGCCGAGTCTCCCTTATAGCGCTATTGTGACGTCGAGCCCCTAAGGGGGGTTCCTCGAAAGATTATAACAACTAAGAACGCATCTTTATTGTATTTCGAGAAACAATGTAAACAACGTTTGGAAATTTAAGGGTAGAAACGACGTAGCTGTTCTATGTTCCAAGCGTTTGTGAAGATTTCGCCCTTCTCGTTGGCCAACTTGTAGGTCCCGGGCTTCAGCACTTGAGCGACGATGTACGGCCCTTCCCAGGGTGGGGTCAGCTTGTGGCGGCCCTTGTTGCTCTGCCTCCGTCTCAGCACCAGGTCGCCCACCTTTAGGTCTTGTCTTTGGACGCGCCGGGCTTGGTAGCATCGTAGGGCCTGCTGGTACCTGGCTGAGTGTAGCAGCGCGACGTCTCGGGCTTCCTCCAGTTGGTCGAGGGCGTCTTCGCGGGCAGTGCGGTTGCTTTGCTCGTTGTACGCCTGTAGCCTCGGGGAACCGTATTCTAAGTCAGTGGGAAGGATGGCCTCGGCTCCATAGACCAGGAAGAACGGTGTGAATCCCGTGGCTCGGCTCGGGGTATTCCTTAGGCTCCAGATGACTGACGGGAGTTCGGCAAGCCATTTCTTGCCAAACTTCTTCAACCGATTGAATATTCTTGGCTTAAGGCCTTGTAGGATCATGCCGTTGGCACGTTCTACTTGGCCATTCGTCCTTGGGTGCCCTACGGCCGACCAAGCCACCCGGATGTGGTGGTCGTCGCAGAAAGTTAGGAATTTGCGACCGGTGAATTGTGTCCCATTGTCAGTGATGATGGTGTTAGGAACCCCGAACCTGTGGATGATATCCGTAAAGAACAGCACCGCTTGCTCGGATTTGATCTGAGCGATCGGACGAGCCTCGATCCATTTGGAGAATTTGTCGATAGCTACCAGCAGATGGGTATAGCCCCCGGGTGCCTTCTGCAGAGGCCCAACCATGTCCAGCCCCCATACGGCGAATGGCCATGTGATGGGGATGGTTTGGAGGGCTTGGGCCGGGAGGTGCGTCTGTCGAGCGTAGTACTAGCATCCCTCGCAGGAGCGTACTATCCTCGTGGCGTCTGCTACCGCCGTCGGCCAATAAAAACCTTGGCGGAAGGCGTTACCCACGAGCGCGCGAGGCGCCGCGTGGTGCCCGCAGACTCCCGCGTGCAAGTCGCAAAGTAAGGATTGGCCCGCCTCGGTGGTGATGCATCGTTGGAGAATACCAGATGGGCTACGCCTATACAACTCGCCGTCGCAGAGGACGTAAGTCTTGGCGCGTCGCGCAAGCCACCGGGCTTTGGTTTTGTCAGCAGGAAGCTCTCCTCGAACGAGGCGATCAAGGAAAGGGACTCGCCAGTCCGTCCCTTGATCGACCTCGGGAGGCTCTGCGTCAATCGCCATGGCCTCGGGCCCGGCGGGCGAGGTCTCGGTGGCAGAGGGGGCCTCGGGCCCTGCGGTGGGCTCGGCTGACGGGCCCTCTTCCGTCGCCGAGGCGTAGTCGACGGATGGTTTGTGGAGGTCTCTGGCGAAGACGTTCGGGGGAACCGGGGTCCGTGCCGACGCCATCTTTGCTAGTTCGTCCACGGCCTCGTTGAACTTTCGTGCAACGTGGTTGAGTTCGAGACCATCGAACTTGTTCTCCAGGCGTCGCACTATCGCGCAGTACGCCTTCATTTTGGGGTCATGGCAGCTCGACTCTTTCATCACCTGATCGACGATGAGCTGTGAATCACCCCGTACGTCGAGGCGTCGCACTCCAAGTTCGATGGCGATTTGCAGGCCATTGACGAGGGCCTCGTATTCGGCGACATTGTTGGAGGCGGCGAAGTGAAGATGGATCATGTAGCGCATGTGTACTCCGAGGGGCGAGACCAGGAGCAGGCCCGCGCCATCCCCAGTTTTCATCAGAGACCCGTCGAAGTACATGGTCCAGCATTCTGATTGGATCTGAACGGGTGGCAGCTGTGTGTCGGTCCATTCGGCTACAAAGTCGGACAGGACTTGTGATTTGATCGCTTTCCGAGGCGCGAAAGACAAGGTTTCCCCCATGAGTTCGACAGCCCACTTGGCTATTCTACCCGAGGCCTCCCGGTTTTGGATTATCTCTCCCAGAGGAAAAGACGACACCACAGTCACCGGGTGGGACTCAAAGTAATGACGCAGCTTGCGTCGAGCCAAGACTACGGCGTAAACTAGCTTCTGGATGTGAGGGTAACGCGTCTTAGTCTCGGAGAGTACTTCGCTGATGAAGTAAACAGGTCATTGGACGGGTAGAGCGTGTCCCTTCTCCTGCCTCTCGACTACTACGGCCGTGCTGACCACTTGGGTCATCGCCGTGACATAGAGTAAGAGGCGCTCGCCCTCGGTGGGCGGAACCAGGACGGGGGGGGGGGGGGGGTGGTGAGCAGTGCTTTGAGCCTGGCGAGGGCTTCCTCGGCCTCGGCGGTCCAAGAAAAGCGCTCGGACTTTCTCAAGAGGCGGTACAGGGGTAGGCCTTTTTCGCCGAGGCGTGAGATGAAGCGGCTTAAGGCCGCAAGGCATCCCATGACCCTCTGCACCCCTTTGAGGTCCCGAATCGGGCCCATGTTGGTCATGGCTGAGACCTTCCCCGGGTTGGCCTCGATCCCACGTTCCAAGACTATGAATCCCAAGAGCATGCCTCGGGGAACCCCGAAGACACACTTCTCGGGGTTGAGCTTGATGCCCTTCTCTCTGAGACACGTGAAGGCAACCTTCAAGTCGCCGACGAGATCACCGGCCTTCCTGGACTTGACTACGATGTCATCCACGTAGGCCTCAATGGTTCGTCCGACGTGTTCGCCAAAGACTTGGATCATGCACCGTTGGTAAGTAGCCCCTGCGTTTCTAAGGCCGAACGGCATGGTTATGTAGCAGTACATGCCGAATGGAGTGATGAAAGAAGTCGCGAGCTGGTCGGACTCTTTCATCTTGATTTGGTGGTAACCGGAATACGCATCGAGGAAGGAGAGGGTTTCGCATCCCGCAGTGGAGTCGACGATTTGGTCAATTCGTGGTAGTGGGAATGGGACTTTCGGGCACGCTTTATTTAGACCAGTGTAGTCCACGCACATCCTCCATTTGCCACTTTTCTTCCTGACTAATACAGGGTTAGCCAACCACTCTGGATGGAATACCTCCTTGATGAACCCGGCTGCCATGAGCTTCTGCACTTCTTCGCCGATGGCCCTGCGCTTCTCCTCGTCAAATCGGCGCAGGCGCTGCTTTGCCGGCCTGGAGCCCACCCGGATATCTAAGGCGTGCTCGGCGACCTCCCCCCTCGTCGGCGTTGATGCGGCGATGGACGTCGCGGGCCCTCCCTCGGGCTCCCCTGCCCTCACCGCGCCCTTGCTGCTCCTGCTCGAGAGCGTCCCGAAGCTGTTGCAGAAGGAGTCGATCTTGCTCGACCTTGGCTCGAAGCTCGCGGAGCTGCTCCAGGTCTGGGCGTCGATGCCCCCCGCGAACGGGATTCTCGTTCCGTGCTGCCGGGGCCTCGAGACGCGGAGGTGTGGCGTCGCCCTCCCCTGCTTGGGGCGGGGAATGGTTGCCTGTCCTCTCGCCCTCTTCGCCCGCCCTTGGCATCCCGAGCCCGACGTGGAAGCACTCACGAGATGGATCGTAAGTCCCTTCATCGTCGGAGTCGGAGTAGCCGAGACAGTAGTCGCTTGCGGCCAAGAATTGGCGCAAAGCCCCAGGGTTGTGGAGTTCGGAGAAATCCACCCTGGGCCGTGCCTTGTCCTCGTCCGAGGAGTCGGAGTGGGTGCTCAGGTCGAGAGCGAAGCGCTGGCGGCGTTCCGAGGGGTGCTCGTGAGTGGCAGCGTAAGCGTAGGCGTAAGAGGCGGCGGCATTTCTCAACCCAAAGGGGTATGGGGACGGTGCCGTCTCCATATTCTGCCCCGCCGGGGTCGGCTCTTCAGGGAGTGGTGGGGCAGAGCTAGATGACTGGGCGTCGCCGCGAGCCACCGGCGATTTTCCTTCGTCCATGCTCAGGCCAGACAGGTCCCCAGCCAGGGACCCCGTACCAACAGCTGGTCGTAGGGCATCGGCGAGGAGGGGCGTGCCGCCCTAGGCTCACGTGACGTCGGGGTGGCCTCGCTCGCGTCGAGCCTAGCGAGTGTGATGAGAGCGGCCGCCCGGGCGCCGCCTGCGCCTGGGCCGCCGGGGCGCCACTTCATCGTCGGACGGTGGGGCTCGAGGAGTGAGGAGCACCATGTCGTACTCATGCCCTAGAGACATGAACTCTAGGCTCCCGAACCAAACTACGGTACCGAGACGCAATGGGCGTATGGGGTCTGCCATCCGGAACTTGCTAGGATGACGAAGCTGACACGCAGAGTCCCCTACCTGGCGCGCCAACTGTCGGTGCTTTGGAACCGGGGGTCCCTCAACCAACGAGTGAATTTGTGCTGCGTGCCCCTAATCCCGGATGGTGATGCAAAGAGACACAAGGTTTATACTGGTTCAGGCAATCGAGGCCCTACGTCCAGTCTGAGAGATTGATCTTGTATTCCTTGCACCGGAGTGCTCGTAGCAGGGGGTTACAAGCTAGGTGAGAGAGGGGGCTAGCCCCAGGTCTCGGCGAGGGTGGTGCGGGCTGTTTGAGGCGTTGTCCTCAAGCAGCGTAGTGGAAGTGTCTAGTTCTATCCGTGTGTTCGTCCCTTTTCGTCCCCTAGAAATGGCCCCGGTCCCTCCCTTTTATACTCCAAGGGAGAACCAGGAACCTACATATGTTGCTACATAGCGTTCTAAAAATAGGGGTGGCGTGTCCGAGCCCTGTAGCCGGCCACTGTTGTGGCATGGTCGATGGAGTGGCCCCGTCCTTGTCGTGCAGAAGTGACACGCCGGTCATACTCGATCTTGTGCGTCGTGGGGCTCCAGTACAGCTTGATGTAGGACATGGCGGGCGACGTACTGGTCACCGTGCAATGACGTCGTAGGGAGCAGCGGCTCTGCAGATGCCGAGGCCGATCCATCGTGGGGGGCTCGGCGGTCATGGGCCCTCAGGCTGCCGAGCCCGTGAAGTAAACTGCCGAGGCCTTGGGGGAGTTATTGGCCCTGGGTACTGATTCCGAGGCCACAGTAGCCCAGGCGTGGCTCCCCATGCTGCGTTGTCCTCGGAGCAGGAGTTGGCAGCACAGTGCGGTATGGGCGTCAACCATGCGCATGGTGGTTAGCACAGTGACGGGTAAGCCCTGCCCAGTCCGGGGGACGTGCAGGTCATCGCGTGATGACGTCGTAGGGGGCTGTGGCTCTGTGGGTGCCGAGGCCAAGCCATCGCGGGGGGCTTTGGCGGACATGGATCCTTGGGCTGCCGAGCCCCTGAAGCCAACTGCCGAGGCCTCGGAGGGAATTATTGGTCCTAGGTACTGATTCCGAGGCCACAGTAGCCCAGACGTGGCTTCCCACGCTGCTTTGTCCTCGGAGCAGGAGTTGGCAGCACAGTGGGGCATGGGCGCCAACCATGTGTATAGCGGTTGGCACCGTGGCGGGTAACCCCTGCCCGGTCCTGCCTCCTGTCCCGTCGGTCATTCCGCTGTACTGTGCCGAGCATGCGGCCGATGTCAGGAGCAGCAGTCGGCTGAGTTGATGTGACACGACGTTTTGTCAGAGGGACGGGAGAAGGAAGAGGCAGCGGAGTGCTGCCAAGCCCGCCTCGCGCGAGACGGAGGGTCGGTGGCCCGGCCGAGGCCTTTGGCGGGGAATCGCCCGAGGTCAGTGGTGAGGGGGCCTCGGGCGAGTCGGAGAATCGGCCGAGGCCAGCGGTGTTTAGTTGGTTTCGATCTTTACGAAGTCTAAGCAGTCGTTTTTTGGGTCTTGCTTGGGGTACCCCTTCTTACGGTATCCGACACCCATACACGCCCATGAAGCCTAGCAGGTTCACACAAAGATTCTTCGTCAGGTGCATCATGTCGATCGCGCTGCGGACCTCTAGGACTTGCCAATAGGGTAGCTCCCAAAATATGGACTTCTTCTTCCACATGGGTGCGTGACCGTTGGCGTCCTTCGAAATAGGTTGGCTGCCAGGTCCTTTTCCAAATATTACTTTCACATCATTGACCATATCGAGGATGTCCTCACCAGTTCGGTTGTGAGGGTTGGTTTGGTGGTCTGCCTTACCTTTAAAATGCTTGCCTTTCTTTCTTACGGGGTGATTTGCAGGAAGAAATCGTCGATGCCCAATGTACACGACCTTGCGACACTTTTTCAAGAATATACCTTTCATGTCACCAAAACAGTGCGTGCATGCATTATATCCCTGGTTTGATTGTCCTGAAAGATTACTTAGAGCTGGCCAATCATTGATTGTTACGAACAACAATGCTCGCAGGTCAAAGTGCTCCTGCTTGTGCTCATCCCACACGCGTACACCTGGCTTGTTCCACAAAAGTAGAAGTTCTTCAACTAGTGGCCTCAGGTACACATCGATGTCATTGCCAGGTTGCTTTGGGCCTTGGATGAGCACCGGCATCATAATAAACTTACGCTTCATGCATAACCAGGGAGGAAGGTTGTAGATACATAGAGTAACAGGCCAAGTGCTGTGACTACTGCTCTGCTCTCCAAAAGGATTCATACCATCCGTACTTAAAGCAAACCTTAAGTTTCTTGCATCACTTGCAAACTCGGGGAATTCTCTATCGATTGCTCTCCACTGGGACCCATCAGCAGTGTGTCTCAACATATTGTCTACCTTACGGTCTTCTTTGTGCCATCGCAACAACTTTGTATGGTCTCTGTTTCTAAAAAGACGTTTCAAGCATGGTATTATAGGAGCATACCACATAACCTTGGCAGGGATTTTCTTCTTGGGACATTTGCCCTCAACATCACCAGGGTCATCTCGCCTGATCTTATATCGCGACGCGTGACATACATGGCATGCATCCAACTTCTCGTACTTCGTGCCACGGTAGAGGATGCAGTCATTAGGACATGCATGTATCTTCTGGATTTCTAATCCTAAAGGGCAGACTACCTGTTTTGCTTCATACGTAGTGCTGGGCAATTCGTTATCCTTCGGAAGCATCTTCTTTTGGATTTTTAGTAACTCCGTGAATCCCTTGTCAGATACACCATTCTTTGCCTTCCATTGCAGCAATTCCAATGTGGACCTAACTTTTTCTGCCCCGCATCACAAGTTGGGTAAAGTAATTTCTTGTGATCCTCTAGCATGCGGTCGAACTTGATCTTCTCCTTTTCACTTTCGCATTCTCTTTGTGCGTCACGAATGGCCTGACCAAGATCATCAGCGGGCTCCTCCTCTGCCCCTACCTCTTCTTCAGCGGGCTTCTCCTCTGCCCCCACCTCTTCTTCAGCGGGTTTCTCCTTTGCCCCCACCTCTTCTTCAGCTTCCCCCATTGCAGTATCATTGAAGGCACCATATTCAGCAAAAATATCATCATCGCCCCATTGTTCTTCTTCACCTTCTTCCATTATAACTCCGGTTTCTCCGTGCTTCGTCCAACAAATATAGTTTGGCATGAAACCCGACTTGAACAAGTGTGAATGAAGACTCTTTGAGTTAGCATATTCCATCATATTCTTATATACGGTACATGGGCAGCACATGAAACCATCACATTTGTTTGCCTCGGCCGCACGTAACAAAGAATGCACGCCGTCCATGAACTCTTGGGAGCGATGATCAGCATTGTGCATCTAATGCCGACTCATCTGCATTACATGACATAAATACCGTATTAAAACCTAGAACATAATTAGTTAATTATACAACATGCATACCACCACAAAAGCTATAAATTTAAGAAAGCCTCGCTACAATGTAGATAATCCCAACTACCACTAAAAACACTAAAGCTAAAATGCACTTCAGCAGCACAAGGATTTCGTGACCAATCCCAACTAAAACAGACAGATCCCCCATTTGTTCAACATCTTTGGGCTTCTTTAGCTGGATCACTGCCTCATTAGCCGCCATATCTGCCTGTTGTGCAAGATATTTTTGCACGAGTTCAACATACTCTTTCTCCTAGTAGAAGCCTGAACATCCAGTGCCATCCCACTGAAATTAAAATAGAAAATTAGAACTTTAATCACAACCATCATGAAAATAGGTATAAACTAACCATAGTCATTAAATACGATAAAATAACTCACATTGCGATCCGGACACTTGTAGAAAATGCGACTCTTGTTGGGACCCTCCTTCTTCACTCGGTACTCCATCACAATCTTCATCTCATCACAACACTTGCCGCATGCAATGAGTGGGAGGCCCGGCCTAAGTCGCTTTGGAAACCCATGAGAGGCCGAGGACCTGGAAGCAGTTGCCATCTACTCTCTATACTCATTTTTTAATACACTATAAATTTCTCATTTTATAAACAAATAAAATTAAAAAAACTCTAAAATTCTCTATATCTCTAAACAATAAAGTGTGCTATACATACTACAAATGAACGGTGAATACTAGTTTTTAATAGCTACTTTAACCTTCCTTCATGTAAATATGCAAGCTTGAAGTGATTTTGAGCTCAAATTGCTTACAAATAAAAAAACCACAATAAAGAACCATATATATATAGTGAACAAAATGAGATAAGACAATGGTGAAACATGAGAGTATGAAGTTGGTAAACTTTAGAACCGAATAATCGACGGAGGAATCGAAGAAATCGATGGAGGAATTGAAGAATGGATGGAGAAAGAGCAAGAACACTGCTTAAATTTGAACTTAAGCTCTCGGGCGGGTTCGGGGAGGAAGAAGACGGCCAGCAGGATTTATAGCTCCAAAACATGTTTCAATAAATAACCATCCGTACTAGTTGACCTTGCTTACGTGATCATCTCGACGAGCATTTCTCCACCGCACGGCACCGTACTTGGTCAAGAAAGAGCTCCGAATCTACGAGGAAGGGAACACGGTCTTCCACGACCGATGCCGCTCTCCCTCGTAGAATCAAAGCTCCTCCTTGATGTCCGTTACCGCTCGGCAGAGAACATGCTCGCCGAAATGAACACGGTCCGCAAGTTCAACTAGTACGGATTTTCTATAATTTTCTAACTATTTTCTAAGTTTTTTATTTCATAAAAAGTTAAAATAAAATGTTTAGTCGCGGAGTCTATAGAAATGACCATATTTTGACCTAGCAACGCATTGTCAATTGTCATTGCATTGCATTGCACCCCGGACCGGACTCCGGACAATAAAATACTATGGTTGATCGATGCCGTTCTTTGTCGTACAGTCGCACGGCGACGGCTGACGGACCCGTTCAACCACCAAATCTGTCAGGCCCGGCTGTTCGGGCGTATCGTCAAAAGAGAACAGATTTGCTTCCTATTGCACGGCCTTGCATTGCATCTGTCATACCAGTCGGAGGCACTAGTCCCTATACTTATTTTTTAATACACTATAAATTTCTCATTTTATAAACAAATAAAATTAAAAAAACTCTAAAATTCTCTATATCTCTAAACAATGAAGTGTGCTATGCATGCTACAAATGAACGGTGAATACTAGTTTTAATTGCTACTTTAACCTTCCTTCATATAAATATGCAAGCTTGAAGTGATTTTGAGCTTAAATTGCTTACAAATGAAAAAAACCACAATAAAGAACCATATATATATATAGTGAACAAAATGAGATAAGACAATAGTGAAACATGAGAGTATGAAGTTGGTAACCTTTAGAACCGAAGAATCGACGGAGGAATCGAAGAAATCGATGGAGGAATCGAAGAATGGATGGAGAAAGAGCAAGAACACTGCTTAAATTTGAACTGAAGCTCTCGGGCGGGCTCGAGGAGGAAGAAGACGGCCAGCAGGATTTATAGGGGAACCTTTAGTCCCGGTTGGTGGATCCAACCGGGACTAAAGGTCCCCTACCATAACGGCCTGGCGCAGGAGCCGTTGGGCAGGGACCTTTAGTCTCGGTTGGAGCCACCAACCGGGACTAAACGTCTCTCTAGTTCGGGGCGCAATATTTCCCGAGACTAGAGCCTGGTTTGATCCTTGGATCAAAGATCTGTTCTCTACTAGTGCGTGCATGTGCCATACAACCTCCTTGCTGCTCATTCGCTTTTTCGAGGACCGACTCCATCGTAAGATCAGCAAAAAAAGCTAAGTCGTGTTTCTCATGTTTTAATTAAACACTGTATTTATATTATACGTGTATATCTCCGGATATGTACATGTGACTAATATGGACAGGAATATGGCTACGCTTCTCGCTGCCACTCGGCGGCACCTGTCGTCAGCACACCGTGGCGGCCCTCGTTGTCGTTCGCGGCGGCGGCCGTCATCAGCCCTCGTCGACAACTCGCGTGGTTATCGGCGGCAACTCGACATCCGCGACAACACTCGCACTGTCACGATGGCGTGCACTAGCGGCCCGCGAAGGCGACCCGTGATAACAAATTAGAGATGCCAGCGTCAACCGCCAGCTGATAACAGGGAGGTTTGCAATCTACAACATCATGCAAGTTAATTAATCAAAGATATTGATGCTTGCATGCAGGGGTACGCACGTATGTACCAAAAACACATGCAGATCGACCTGCCAAAACATAACGCTGGAGGCGGCATGGGGGCTCACACGTTTCTATGTAGCCATACAAGCTCATTATAGAAATAACAAAGATCTCCAGGCTTGCATGAACACATGCACATACACGTGCATCAAGCTTGCAAGCACGGATCGACTTCCTTGCTGCTGGGGTGATCCAACGCCCGCTCCTCCAACCAAACAAGCTAAGTCACACTTTTTATTTCCGATTAAATATTTTATCGGATATGTATCTTCATATATCTTTGTGTCTACGTAACTATTATTGGCAGAAACCCAACTGCGGCCCTCGCCACCGACCCGTGGCACCCGTCGACGTCCTAGCTGTCAACCGATGTACGACGACAACGTCACCAGCAACAGCAACTCGGGCGCACCGACGACAGACTCCCTCGAGTCGGCACGCTAGACCTCTTGTCACAGCTTCCGACCTCCTGCCGTCTCTCGTCGTGGCAGCAGTTGACATCGACAATAATGACATCAACGTCCTATTGGATCAGCTAAGCTATTTCCATAATCATTTTTATTATGTTATTTTTTGCTCTTACTTTCTACAAAGTTACCTCAAACTCATTAGAAAGTCGAGGGCTACTACACATAATAATCACACTCTAGGACATATTTGTATTTTCTCCATAATTTAAGTACCCGCATGAAACGTTCTATGTGTAAAGCTTTGTCACGACGACGACTTACGCCACAACCCAACACTATATGGATCACGCCATCTCATGGCTAACATCCTCTGCACAGGGCTAAAGTCTAGTTAACAAAGTGCATAACATGCTGAAAGGTCCTAATATAGCTAGAGGAGGTGAATAACCTATTTTAAAACTCTACAAAGCACTAGAGCAATTGATTAGTACAACAAACGGCGTAATGCAATTTGTTCTAGCTCTACATGGGTTACAAGCCACCTATCCAATAGTTCTAGTTTTTATGATCACTAGGCACACAACAAGTTAGGTCACTACTTACTAAGCTAGTGTGCTCTCAAAGACTTAACTAAAGAGCCACACTAACCAAACTAACAAGCTCTTAAAGACTAACTGCACGAAAGAGCTTGACAACTAGTTTGCAAAGAATGTAAAGGGATGAGTAGGGTGATTATATCGCCGTGTCGATGAATGAACTAATTTGTCGACAGAATATCGTCGGCAGTCCTCCAAGGGGTATCCCACGAAGGTAGATTGATCGGTAGAGGAGCGTGATATCAAGAACAAGAAGACAACAGAGACACACGAGTTAGACAGGTTCAGGCCATCAGTACGACGTAATACCCTACTCCTATGGTCTGTTGGTTTGTATTAGCTATCGTATGATATTGCGTGAGTTTGGAGGGGGTCCCTACCCGTCTTACATAGTCCGAGGAGCAGGGTTACAAGTCAGTTAGATCTGAGAGGTAACCGAAAAGTAATAACTAATTACAGGAATATTGGGATCATACATATCCTAACAGATCTCATAGTATCTTTAGGATATCTTCCTGGTGTCTTGCGGGAGGCGCCGAGCAGAGTCGTGCCCCGCAAGACTTCATCTTGTGGGCTGGGCCACCCCTGGGGGCACAGCCCATGTGGTCCGCCGTGGGTATCCGAGGTCGTACCCCCCACAACTAGTCCCCGAGCGCCTTGTACCCATTGTGCAACGCCGTCTTAAGCTCGTTCGAGCAGCATGAACTATCGCTGAACAGTGTGAACCGTCGCCAAGCTGCGTGACCTATCGCCGAGTAGTGTGAACCATCGTCGAGCAGCGTGAACCGTTGCTGAATAGTGTGAACCATCGTCGAGCAGCGTGACCTGTCGCCGAGCAGTGTGACCCAAGTACGGCTTGCCATAAGGGTGTAAGGGGCTCAAGTTCTGAATCAAAAATTCCTTCGCAGTGGACCAAGTGCGCCCACTTAGAGTCTGACCACAGTAGTAGGAGTCAATCTTCTTCTATAGTCTTATAGTATCCGAGAAAAAATCCCGCACATTCACCGCGAGGTGAAGTGTGCCCACTTAGTCCCTGAGCCTGATAGTAGATGATGTAGTCATGTGGTGTCAGGGTCAGGAAATAGAAGAAACATAGAAAACCAGCCGAACAGGCAGCCAGTCCCCGGGCGTGACCCAAAAAGAGACAAAGCACATTCACCGCAAGGTGAAGTGTCCCACTTAGTCTCCGAGCCTGACAGTAGGTGACGTAGTCACGTGGTGCCAGGGTCAGAAACAGAAAAACAATCAAAGACCAGCCGAGCAGGCAACTAGTCCCCGCGCGTGACCCACAAAGAGACAAAGCACATTCACCGCAAGGTGAAGTGTGCCCACTTAGTCCCCGAGCTTGACAGTAGGTGATGCAGTCACGTGGTGCCATGGTCAGAAATAGGAAAACAGTCAAAAACCAGCCGAGCAGGCAGCCAGTCCCCGAGCTGCCAGCAAAGATATCGGAGAAATCAAACTGTGGAGAAGAAACCAGAGTAATGGCTGTACAGTGTCGGTTACTGAGCGTCAATAAATGGCGGAGAAGTCGGTGATTATTCGGCGAGTAGCAACTGACGATGGCGATAAATGAGCGACGTGGGCTACGGTTGCGCAAAAGCCCACGTTACAGCCCACCTTTCTATTGCGGAGGATTCGGAGAGGCGCAAATTGCGGGAATGGTTTCCCAAAAACCCTCAACTGCGAAGAGGTGGAGAAAGTGCTTTATAACTGTGCTGCTGCATCCCAAGTTTCCACCTTCGCCACTTTGCCATTTCATCTTCCTCCGCAGTCCTCACACTTCTAGATTCGCACCCACGCACGCTGCCGGTGCCAGCCCCCAGCCAGATCCGAAAGATGGCGCCAAAGTGGAGAGCTGCGAACTCGAAGAGAACAAGCCCAAAGAGAGCAAGTACCGAAGCCAAACGTGACGAAGAGTGGATGCCGTCGCGCACGGGAGAAATGGAGCTCGAGAGATTGGTGGCGGCGGGCGTGCTTCCTGACCGCGTCACCGCCGGATGGCGGCTAGCTAGTGGTGAGCCCTTCCCAATGCCTAACACCGATGAAATTGTAGTCTTTGAAGATTATTTCTAGCGTGGGTTGGAGTTCCCTGTTCATCCATTCCTGAGGGATCTATTGGAGCTCTAGGCGGTTAGTCTGTGCAACCTCCATCCCAACACCATTCTTCACATCTCAATCTTCATCCATTACTGTGAGTCGTTTCTTGGGATTCTGCCGCACTTCAACCTCTTCAAACATCTCTTCTGGTTGAAGAAGAAAGGCGGTGGTGGCTCCAGGGTGGTCGGCGGCATCTATTTGCATCTTTGGGATGGAATGGCCAGCGAGTATATTAACGTACCGCTGAACACTTCTCTGAAAGGGTGGAATTCTATGTGGTTCTACATGAAACAGAGCCACCCTGCAATCTGCTGCGACGTCCACCATATCCCAGAGAACCAGAGGAGCTGGTCGGAGAAACCGAACAGTGTTGACATGGAACAAGTGATGGAGCTCCTCAACCTGATTAGAGGCGTGGAAATTAGAGGCGAACTGGTGGCAGCAAGCTTCATAGTGCGCCACGTCCAGCCCTACAAGGAGAGGACCCACCTGGGTTTTGACTACAGAGGTGATGACGACAGGACCTGAGAGAGGATAGAACGACTGACGAAGAAGGATGTAATGGGGCGGGCCGCAGAGCTATTCGCTCCCAACATTTCATTCGTCTGGCCAAAGCAAACGAGGGCCTTCAATTGCTCATATCCGCCCCTAGAGGTAATCATCTCAATTTTTATTCCCAAGACTTTTAATCCTGAAACATCGACGAGCTATGAACTGATTTACTTATGTAAAGATCCATTCGCCAGAAAGAGCGGTGTACTTCTCCAGCGTCCCGAGGGTTGATTGGCTGAGGGGAGTAGATGCCTGGTGATCAGCTCAGTCTGAAGAAGATGCGGCTAGCACCTCATTAGAATCTAGAGGCACCGACGCTGGCCGGACGAACACTTCGCCCCTGGTGACGGAGAAAGTTCAGGGAAAGAGGGCAGCGGCAGACGAGCCGGCCCAAAAGAAGAGAAAAACGGCGGCTGCCACTCCCCGCAAACATGGCGGCATCTCGCTTGGTGGCGACCAGACCACTCGACCATGAAGGACCACGGTGCTCGAGTGGTCTGATGATGACAAAGATCCAGTTGCTCCTCCTCCGAGCACCCAAGCACCTCCAAGCAGTACACACATGGAGGAGCAACCAAGGGGAAGTGAAGAGGTCCCTGAGCATTTGGCGACAGAGGTTCCCGCTGGGCAGGCGATGGGAGTCCCCGAGCAGTAGGCGGAGCAAAGGCTGTCTGTGGAGGAGGCGAGACCTTTACCCTAGGATAAGGGGGTTGACCCCGCAGCCGCGCCTGGGGGCTCGGGCAGGCATCGCTGATTCAAAAAATTGCACTGGCAGACCAAACGGTTAGTATTCTTGTGTGGGAGTCACTCTGCTGTCTTATCTTAGCTTTTTTGCCGCTTGACCAGATGATCTGATGCAGTGCAAGGCAGACGGAGAACCCGGACCCATTCGAGCAACCTCGGGCTGATCCTGGAGCAGAGGTAACGCCGTTAGCTCCCATGTCGGGGTCCCCGGGTGCTCGACAGCCAACGGAAGACTCAACCACTGCTGCGGGTGGACTTGGACATGGCGAGAGGTCGGCGTCGGTGGGGAATGAGTCGACGACAATACCTGAAGCGATGGTGGTTGCTGTCGGGCCTTCGGGAGCTAGAGTTGGAATTGCCAGCGAAGCACCAGAGTCTGGGTTGACCGAACCGATGGCCCCCTCGGAGCTAAAGGCACCCCCATAGGCATCACGGGGCATGGTCGGACCCTTTGTCCGGCCACAGAGCCCCCCGATGGTTTCTCCCGCTGCTGTGGAAGAAGAGGACGAGGTGGAGGAGATCGTTCGTGCTGAACCTCAAACCCAATCTGTCCGAATCCTCCGCAGGCGTGGTGACGAGGTGGTAGTTGTGGAGGAAGAGGATACCCCCAAGGAGATAAGGATGCTGAAATCCGCCCTCGCCAGAGTAATAAAACAAATCGAGGTTAGTACTAAATCTGGAGCATTCATTTTTGACGTTGGAGATCAAATACCATTATTATCCTTATGAATTTCAGGGAATAACTCGGACTGCCGAGCAGCGGCATCAGTTAATAAAGAGGATGGAGCCCCTCGCCGAGGAGAACCAAAAACTCAAAGAGGCGATAAACCTCTCGAAGAAACACACTCAGAGGGACCGGCGTGAGCGAGACCTCGCTGAATCCAACGCGCAGGACCTGGAGCACCAGAAGGGAGTCTTGTCTAAACAGCTGGCGATTGCAAAAGAACAACTACGGAGCAAGTCCGAGCAGCTGGCCACTGCCTCCACAAAACTGAAGGATGCGTCCGAGCTTTTGGAACAGCTGCAGAAAATCTCCGAGCAGAAGAAAGGTACGCGTGATCGACGAAAGTACTCTGCATAGTTGGATACGCTTACTTTTGGTGCTGACTGTTGTACTTGTAGAACAAGATGTAGAGCTCGGCCAGCTGCGCTAGGCCCTCGAGTAACTCCGAGAGGAGAAGGTGAAGGAGACAGGGCGAACGAGCAAGCTAGCCGAGGAGCTGAACAGTGAGTATTCCCTGGTCGGGGTTACCGCTGAAGTAACTTCCTCGCTTGATGGAACTTTGTAATGCTTGTAGACTACCATCAGAGGGTCAAGGCACAATTTGATGTGCTAGAGCAGGACGCCCGAACCCAAAGGGACAAGTTTGACACCGTGGTTGCCAGAATCAGACCAGTGCTCGACTGTGTTGAACCAGAAGTGGCTCCTCAGCCTGACGACAGGCCGCCGTGCTCGGACATCGTCATCGAAAGGTGCAAGACGGTGTGGGAGAGCTTCAAGGGCTTCAACCGTGACGCCGTTATTACCGCCGCTACCCACGCCCTTGCTGTGGTTCGGTCCCACTATCTAGCTACTGACCTTCAGGTGATAGGGGGCGAGTTCGTCAAAGGACTAAGCGAAGTGGAGACCCAGCAGCTCAAGGATGAGGTGGAGGAAGCAGCGAAGAAGTTGGCAAGCGATATAGACCTATTCGGCGAAATGGATGGCAATGGCGGGGCACAATGATCCGCCTAGCGGATATCAACAATAATTTCTAGACAGTGTAGTTAGAACACGCGAAGGCATAAAAACACTTATGTACACGATAAACATTATAAGGTGCATGTGTATGCGGTTAGATTGTATTTTGGTGAAAAAATCTTCATAGTTTTAACCACGTAATGTAAGTAGAGTCCGAGCTATTGGCTCGCTACTGACCCATATGGCCTCGGCTAGCCCGTAGTCCATGGCGTCGAGTGTGGAGCCCGTGCACGTGTAAGAGGAACTGGCATGACCAAGGAACCGCAGCCGACCACCCATAACGTAGGGCACGGAGCCCATAGTACATATAGGGAGATATCAGAAACTAGGTCTTCTCCATAGAGAAAAGAACGGGACGTGTGCCGCTCGGTGGTTATCAAGATAACTTGGAGATATAGGTAATATAAACGGCGTCCGAGCAATTTATTCTATGCTGAACTCTCGGCCTTGGCTAACCCATAGTCCATAACGTCGAGCGCGGAGCCCGTAGATGTGTAGGACAAATAGGCGTGACCAAGGAACCACAGCCGACCACCCATAACGCAGAGCGCGGAGCCCGTAGCACGTGTAGGGAGAGATCGGAGACTGGGTCTTCTCCGAAGAGAACAGAAAAGAAAGTATCTTGCTCGCCGATCGGCGAAATATCTTGGAGATTTGGAGAATAGTGTTCGGCGATTTAGAGAAAAAACGTGGCGAGATTCATTAGCGATTTAGAGGAGACGTGTTCGGCGATTTTGGAGAAAACGCGTTCGGTGATTTTGGAGAAATCGTGTTCGGCGATTTTGGAGAAAACGTGTTCGGTGACTTGGAGAAATCGTGTTCGGCAATTTTGGAGAAAACGTGTTCGGCGACTTGGAGAAATGTTTCGGCATTTTTGGAGAAAACGTGTTCGGCGACTTGGAGAAATCTTTCGGCGTTTTTGGAGAAAATAGTTCGGCGGTAACGTTGGAGATTTGGAGGAACATGGTCAGCGCAGTTATGACGATTACGTATTGGAGTTCGTTATGAAGTAGCATAGAGCGCGGCGACCGCGAGTGGATGTTAAACCACAATAGAGACAAAAGGGAGACAAGTTATGGAGACCAAAACTTTATTCAATATAAAAGTGGAGAATACATATCTGGAACGTTTCAAGGATAGAAACATATAAGGTGTTTGATGTGCCACGAGTTGGGAACATCGACTCCTTCTAAGTCACTTAGGCGATAAGACCCTGGTCAGGTAACCTCTTTGACGACATAAGGCCCTTCCCAAGGAGAAGAGAGCATGTGCATCCCTTCAATTTTTTGTTTTCTACGGAGAACAAGATCGCCGACAGCAAATGAACGACCTTTGATGTTTCAGTTGTAGTACCTCCGCAAGCCTTCCAGATATTTAGCTGTGTGGACGCAGGTGATTAGGCGTTCTTCCTCGACCCTGTCGACGTCCTCTGACCGAACAGGTGCGGCCTACTCTTCATCATAGTATTCCACCCTAGGCGCTCGGAAGGCAATGTCTGCTGGTAGTATGGCTTCTGAGCCATAGACCAAGAAGTATGGAGTCACGCCGGTGCTACGACTAGCTTGAGTACACAGTCCCTAGACTACAGCTAGAAGCTCCTTGAGCCATCTGCCCGGGTGCTTTTCTTCTTTCTGATATAGTCGCTTTTTGAGGGCATCAAGGATCATGCCGTTCGCCCGTTCGACCTGGCCGTTGGCTCTTAGATGGGCAACAGAGACATATTTGATGGAAATGCAACGGTCTTCGTAGAAGTCCCAGAAGTGATGGCTAGTAAATGTAGTTCTGAGGTCAGTGATGATGTTGTTCGGGAGACCAAATCTGTGGATGATATCTTCGAAGAGCTCGACTGCTTTCTTTGCAGTAGCCAAGACGAGTGGTTTATATTCAATCCACTTGGAGAACTTGTCAATGGAGACATATACGTACCGGAAACCACATGGTGCTGGTTTGAAAGGCCCGATCATGTCTAGTCCCTAGCATGTGAAGGGCCAGGAAGCTGGGGTGGTTTGCAGCTCTTGCGTCGGCATGTGTATCTGCTTAGCAAAGAATTGACATCCTTCACAACGTCGGACGAGGTCTTCTGCATCAGTGACGGTTGTGGGCCAATAGAAACTAGCTTAGAAAGCCTTGCCGACTAGTGTTCTTGAGGCCGCGTGGTTGCCGTAGGAACCAGAGTGAATTTCGAGAAGTAACTTTACTCCCTCCTCTTGGGTGATGCATTTATACAGTATCCCTTCCTTGGCACTTTTCCTCATCAATTTGCCGTCCACCAGCACGTAATGCTTGCTTCGATGAATTAGGCATTCGGTTTTAGTCTTGTCGGCGGGTACCTCGGCGCTGGTGAGGTACTTGATGAATTGCTCCCTCCAATCGGCGACTGGCGAAGGTACTGTAAGTACCAGCTACTCGGCGGGGGGAACTTCTTGAACTTCCTTATCTTCTTTTATGGATGGCACCAGGAGATCCTGAACGAATACCCCTGGCAGGATCACGGCGCGAGAAGAGCCCAACTTGGATAAGTGATCGGCGAGCTGATTTTGGTCGCATACCACATGATGGTACTTGATGCCGTAGAATTTTCCTTCAAGCTTCCTGATTTCAGCGCAATATGCGTCCATCTTCTCGCTAGAGCAAGACCAGTCTTTGTTAAGCTGGTTAATGACCAGTGCAGAATCCCCGTACACCATGAGGCATTTGACACCGAGCTCGATGGCTATACAGAGTCTGTGGAGACATGCTTCATATTCGGCGGCGTTGTTGGAGGCCGGAAAGTGTATCCAGAGAACGTATCGGAGCTTATCCTTGGTCAGCGTAATGAACAGAATGTCCGCTCCAGCACCGTTGATGTTAAGGGTGCCGTCAAAGTTCATCACCCAATGCTTGGGGCAAGTGGTAGCGATAGGCTCTTGGATCTTTGTCCACTCAGCGATGAAATCAGCGAGCGCCTCTGACTTGATGGTAGGCCTGCTTCTAAATTCAATGGAGTAAGTACCAAGCTCAATGGCCCCACTTGATGATGCGGCCATTGGCCTCCTTGTTGTGGAGAATGTCCCCCAGAGGGAACTCAGTGACCACAACGATCTTGTAGTAGTCGAAGTAGTGTTGGAGCTTGGGCGACATAATCAGAATTGCATATAATAGCTTTTGTACCTAAGGATAACGAGTTTTGAGCTCATTAAGTACCTCACTTATGAAGTACACCGGATGTTGCACCTTGTAGGCGTGCTTGGCTTCCTCGCGTTCGACGACAATAGCTGTGCTGACGACGCGAGAAGTGGCGGCGATGTAGATCAATAGAGTTTCATCTGGTCATAGTGCTGTCATGATCGGAGGCTTTGTTAAGAACAACTTGAGTTGCTCAAAAGCTATGTCTACCTCCTCTGACCAGGAGAAGCGTTCGGAGGCCTTGAGGAGCTTGAAAAAAGGTAGCCCTTTTTCACCGAGGCATGATATAAAGCGGCTTAAGGTGGCCATGCAGCCTGTAAGCTTCTGTATATACTTGACACATGTCGGCCATTTCATGTTGGTGATGGCGGAGACCTTGTCAGGGTTAGGTTCGATGCCGCGAGCACTGACAATGTTGAAGGGACCGTGACGTCTAAGAAGGGGGGGGTGAATTAGGCAACTTAAAAATTCTAACTCTAAACTATGGCCTCTTTTTCTTACCCTAGCAAACCCTATGCAATAGATAAACTATCTAGATGTGCAACTATGGTTTTGCTAGTGTGTTGCTATCTCTACCGCAAACGTAGTAAAGTAATCAATGTAAATGCGGAAGCTAAAGAGCAAGGTAGAGATATGCAAACTCCCGTCGACGACTTTGGCATTTTTACCGAGGTATCGAGAAGTGCGCAAGCTTCCCCCTTGTCCTCGTTGGAGCCCCTCGCAAGGAATCCCTCACAAGGGCCAAGCTCTCGGTCGGGTAACTCCGTGGATAGCCTCGGGCCTTCCCCACGTGCAAGTGGGTCTCCGACGTGCCTTCCAGCAAGCCTCTCTCGGATGCTCCCCGCCGTCTTCACTATCAAGCTTCCGGCCGAAATGCCACGGGCCTTGTTCCCTTTGGTACATGGTGGCGACCACACCACAAACGCGGTTCATGTGATCTCGCAAGACTTCAAGCCCCTCCAATGTACAACAATGGTGCTCGCAAGCACCGAGTGGTAAGAGGTATGCAAACCTCCCTAAACACTAGGCCTAAACCTAGAGCAAGCGCATAAGCGGTGGTCTAATCAACCTAAGCACTTTGCAAAGCACCTATGCTAATCACCTGATGAATCACTAAGCACTATGCAAGTGGAGATCACTAAAATGGTGTATCAACACCCTTGGTATGTTTCCTCAGCTCCACCTTACTCAAATGGCCGGTTGGGGGTTGTATTTATAAGCCCCACTGAGAAAGTAGCCGTTGGGGTCGAATTCCTGCGAAACTGCTACTGACCAGACGCGTCCGGTCATCTCGACCGTTGAGCCGACAATATACTAATCAAACACTGGCCAGCGTCCGGTCACCTGCCAGCGGACGCGTCCGATCGTAGATTTGCTGCTCTGGAACCTTACTGTACTCGATCGGACGCTGCTTCCCTGAGTCTGGTCGGTTTTGCCGCCCGCGTCCGGTCGTCCCAACTGCAGAGCCACCGGTCCAGCATCCGGTTGTCCCGACTACAGAGCCACCAGTCCAGCGTCCAGTTGTCCCGACTACTGAGCCACTGGTCCAGTGTCCGGTCGTCCTGACTGCCGAGCCACCAGCGTCCGGTCTAGCATCTGGTCGCCTCTGCGAGCTCGTTTCTTCGCGATCTTGCGTACGGCTTGGTTCCAATCTTCATGCTTGGACTTTGCTTGATCTCTTGGGTCTTCTCTTGTGCTCGTAAGGTCTTGCTTGAGGTGTTGACCATCGGATCATCACGTCGCCTTCGTCCAAGTTACGTCTTGCACCCTATTGAACTACAAAACAAACACTTGCAAATTCATTAGTCCAATTTGGTTGTGTTGGTCATCAAACACCAAAATCCAAAGTAAATGGGCCTAGGGTCCATTTTCCTTATAATCTCCCCCTTTTTGGTGATTGATGCCAACACGACCAAAGCAAGCAAATAATAAGAATTTGGAAGTTAAAAACTACCTACTTGCTAGGATGCAATGCAAAGGGCAAGTTTATTTGATACTTAAAGATACCAATTGAAATCATATATGATATTAAGGGATACCAATTGAAGTCAATTGTAAGATACCAATTAAAACTAAATGAAAGCTTATCTTGCCCTTGCAAAAATCCCCATGTGGCATTATGGATTCCTACAAATTTTACCATTACTTAGACTAATCCATAATCCACTTTCCTCCCTTTCTTGGACCATTACCACTTGTAGACATCAACTTGATGCTTGCCTTTGGTTCTTCAAATTCTCCCCCTTTGGCATCAAACACTGAAAAGGAAGACATATATATAGACTAAGCTCCCCCTAAATATATGCATACATATGGTAGAAAGCAAAGCATATGCATAGTTAGCAATTTATTGTACAAGAGAGTTTAATCTATATAATGCCTGGAGAAAGCATATAAATATGAAATGAAATAACATGATGATGCCAATTGAAGAATGATTCTTAACTCCGGGGACTCCAATTTCCTTACAATGAGACTACTACTCATGTGATAGGTTTGAAAAATTGATACCATTTGAAAAAGTGTTAGTCTCAAAGCATCCAAGTTGTAGAATTACTCCCCCTAAATATGTGCACACAAATGTGGAACACTTTGTAGGAATTATGCACATTGATTTTAGAATCAAAATACCACTTGAAAGATGACATCTCATGAATGTGAGAATCATTTTCAAAAATGATATTCGGGAGAGATTATCTACAATTTGGACTTTGGCACATATTAGATAAACAAAAGTAAGACAAGCTATGTGCCGTGCTTCTAAGCAATTTTAAACCATGTAGGTTTGCTCCAAGGGTTGATAAAGAAACCGAGCAAGCCTACCATATGATATACCTATTGAATGCATGACAAAAGATTTAAACATGTAAATGCAAACATAGGCATGAAAGATAACTAGATGCTTTAAGAGTATATCAATTGAAAAACAATACCAATTGAAATGAATACTAATTGAAAGTAATGACATCTAGTTACCTAACATGGGAAGGGGAATTTGGGTCCATAGTATTCACTAACCCACTTGGCAATGACTTTGTCCATCATGATGCACCCCATGAAATGCACCCATACTTTGCCAAGTCTCCAAATTCCCCGAAGTCCGACGGACTTCTCACTTCCCTTTTGGGATCCAAACCTTCTTGGTGCTCTTCATGTTTGAAATAATTTCCTTTGGCACCCAAAAGCGTTTGACCCCATTGTTGGCTTGCTTGTTCACCTTGATGGCCACCACCTTGTCATTTTTCTTCTTCTTCAAGAGATAAGGTGTGGAGGCCTTCTTGTCCACCTTGTTGGTGTAGGTGTTGGAGAGCTTGCTTGTTTGCCTTTTCTCCTTCTTCTTTGCTCCTCCCCCATTCTTCGCCTTGCACTCATAGGACTTGTGACCTTCCTTGTGGCACACGTAACAAACCATAGTTTGTCCTTCATCAAGCTTCTTCACTCCCTTGATAGTGTTATCTTGATGAAGTTGGGTTTGCTTCGCCTTGCCTTTCACTTGAGTCAAGTCCTTGGTGAGGCGAGCTACTTCTTGCTTGAGTTGCTCATTCTCCTTTGCAACCTCTTGTGTGCATGTATTTACAACAACTTTCTCAACACAAACTTGGTTGCACAAAGGTGAGTCTAAACATAAATCATTACAAGAAGTAGAGGCATCCTTTTTAGACATGTTAAAGATAGAACTTTTCTTTTTAGATGCCTTGGGGGTTGTGCTAACGGCTTCAAGATTAGCAACTTTATTAGTTAGCTCATCACAATGTTTGCACATGGTTTCCATTTTAGCAAGCAAACTATTATATGCTTCTTGTGAGCTAGCTAACTTTTCTTGTAATTTTTCATTTTTCTTTAAGAGTTGCTCATCATTGATTGTGCATGCATTTGTTGTTGCACTAGTCTCAAGTTTCTCAATTTTAGTAGATAGTTCAACATTGAGATTAGCAAAGTTCTCATATTGTTCAAGCAAGGTTTTGTATGCTTTTTGTGAACTATCTAGCTTTTCTTTTAAACTTTTGAGCTTCTTTTGTTGACTAATGCAAGTTTTAGCATAATTAAGATTTTCTTGCACAAGTTCATGATAAGAAGGCATATCATCATCACTATCACTCTCACTAGAGGAAGAGCTTTCGTTACCTCGTGCCATAAGGCACATATGAGAAGAGCTTGATGATGAGTTCTTGCGGCCTCGCCTCTTGTGATGGGGTTCTTCTTCACTTGAAGAATCATCCCATGATCTTATTGATGTAAGGGCTTGGTTCTTGCATGCCTTCTTTGTCTTGGGTGTGGCCTTGTTTGGACAAACTTCCACAAAGTGCCCCAACTCGCCGCATCCATAGCATCCTCTCTTTCTTTGCTCATTTCTTTGATTGGTGAAAATGAAATCTTGAATTTGGATGGGCACACCCTTGACATTGAGCCTTTGGATCATCTTCTCCACCTTGTTGATCACTTTGATTGATTCTTCATCAAGATCGGAGGTGGAGGAGGAAGATTGATCATCACTTGAATCTTCATCATCATCATCATCATCCTCATCTTCTTCTTCATTTTCACTTGAGGAGCTTGAGCTTGAGCTTGTCTCAACTTGCTTTCCCTTCATCTTCTTTTTCTTGCTACAAGCGAGAGCTTTGCCTTTGCTTGATGAAGAAGCTTCTTCTTGACCCATCTTATGTGACATTTCAAATGCCACTAACTTGCCAATGGCTATGTCCGGGGTCATGTTCCTCAAGTCCTCCATGTTGTGAAGGATGGTGATGATGCTTGCATATTTCTTTTGTGGTAGCACGGAGATGATCTTCCTCACGATGTCCGCATCATCTAGCTTTAATAATCCTATAGAATGGAGCTCATTGATAATTAGATTCAAACGAGAATACATATCACGAACAAGCTCATCATCATTCATAGTAAAGGAATCATAGTTTTGCTTTGCTAGACAATGTTTTTGCTCACGGACATTGCTTGTGCCGTCATGGAGCTCTTGAAGTTTTAACCAAATTTCATGTGCCATATTTAAGGTGAATACTTGGTTAAAAACATCCATACTAAGTGATTCAAACAAGCAATTTTTAGCTCTAGCATTGAAGTGCATTTCTTTTTCATCACTCTTTGTGGGTTTTTCGGGATTCTTGATGGGTTTCATCCCATCACGAGTGACTCTCCATACACCCAACTCAACTGCCTCAAGGTGGCAAGCCATTCTAGCTTTATAGTATGGGAAGTTAGTGCCGTCAAAGTGCGGAGGCCTAGCGGTATCCATCCCAACCACTCTAAATAGCGTCGGCTCAACGGCGGTTAAGCCAAAGGTCCAAATTGAGCCAACCGGCTCTGATACCATTTAAAGGGAACATGACGCCTAAGAGGGGGGGGGTGAATTAGGCAACTTAAAAATTCTAACTCTAAACTATGGCCTCTTTTTCTTACCCTAGCAAAACCTATGCAATAGATAAACTATCTAGATGTGCAACTATGATTTTGCTAGTGTGTTGCTATCTCTACCACAAACGTAGTAAAGTAATCAATGTAAATGCGGAAGCTAAAGAGCACGGTAGAGATATGCAAACTCCCATCGACGACTTTAGTATTTTTACCAAGGTATCGAGAAGCGCGCAAGCTTCCCCCTAGTCCTCGTTGGAGCCCCTCGCAAGGAATCCCTCGCAAGGGCCAAGCTCTCGGTCGGGTAACTCCGTAGATAGCCTCGGGCCTTCCCCACGTGCAAGTGGGTCTCCAACGTACCTTCTGGCAAGCCTCTCCCAGATGCTCCCCACTGTCTTCACTATCAAGCTTTTGGCCGAAATGCCGCGGGCCTTGTTCCCTCTGGTACACGGTGGCGGCCACACCACAAACGCGGTTCGTGTGATCTCACAAGACTTCAAGCCCCTCCGATGTACAACAATGGTGCTTGCAAGCAACGAGTGGTAAGAGGTATGCAAACCTCACTAAACACTAGGCCTAAACCAAGAGCAAGCGCATAAGCGGTGGTCTAATCAACCTAAGCACTTCGCAAAGCACCTATGCTAATCACCTGATGAATCACTAAGCACTATGCAAGTGGAGATCACTAAAATGGTGTATCAACACCCTTGGTATGTTTCCTCAGCTCCACCTTACTCAAATGGCCGGTTGGGGGTTGTATTTATAAGCCCCACTGAGAAAGTAGCCGTTGGGGTCGAATCCCCGTGAAACTGCTACTGACCGGACACTGAATTGTCCTGACCAGATGCGTCCGGTCGTCCCGACCGTTGAGCTAGCAACATACTAATCGGACGCTGGCCAGCGTCTGGTCGCCTGCCACCGGACATGTTTGGTCGCAGATTTGCCGCTTTGGAAACTTACTGTACTCGATCGGACGCTGCTTCCCTGTGTCCGGTTGGTTTCGCCGCCTGCGTCTCGTTGTCCTGACTGCAGAGCCACCGATCTAGTGTCCGGTTGTCCCAACTGCCGAGCCACCGGTCCAGCGTCCAGTTGTCCCGACTACCGAGCCACCGGTCCAGCGTCCGATCGTCCCGACTGCCGAGCCACCAACGTCCGGTCCAGCGTCCGGTTGCCTCTGCGAGCTCGTTTCTTCGTGATCTTGCATATGGCTTGGTTCCAATATTCATGCTTGGACTTTGCTTGATCTCTTTGGTCTTCTCTTGTGCTCCTAAGGTCTTACTTGAGGTGTTGATCATCAGATCATCACGTCGCCTTCGTCCAAGTTACGTCTTGCACCCTATTGAGCTACAAAACAAACACTTGCAAATTCATTAGTCCAATTTGGTTGTGTCGGTCATCAAACACCAAAATCTAAAGTAAATGGGCCTAGGGTCCATTTTCCTTACAAATGTAGCCTAGCAATATACCGGATGGAACTCCAAAGATGCACTTTGAAGGGTTCAACTTCCATCGGTACTTGTTCAAGTTGGCGAAAGTTTCCTCAAGGTTGATGATAAGATTGTCGGCGGCCTTGGTCTTGACGACCACATCATCGATGTAGGCTTCGACATTGCGGCCGATCTGTTGGTCGAGGCATGTCTAGATGGCCCTTTGATAGGTTGCTCCGATGTTCTTGAGTCCAAAGGACATGGTTGTGTAGCAGTAAGCACCGAAGGGCGTGATGAACGATGTCTTGATCTGATCTTCTTCCTTTAGGGAAATCTGGTGATAGCTGGAGTAACAGTCAAGGAAGGAGAGTAGGTCACAGCCAGCGGTGGAGTCTACAACGTTGTCTATCCGAGGCAGGCCAAAGGGGTCTTTAGGGTAGTGTTTGTTAAGATCAGAATAATCAACACACATTCTCCATTCTTTATTCTTTTTTCGAGCGAGAATAGGATTTGATAACCAATCTGGATGATACACTTCTTTTATGAATCCGATAGCTAAGAGCTATTTTATTTCTACCCTAATAGCCTCCTTCTTGTCTGGCACGAATCGACGAAGTTTCTACTTGATCAGTTTAGTGGTCGGCGAGACATTCAAGGAGTGCTCGATCTTCTCCCGTGGTACCCCCAGCATGTCTACAGGTTTCCAAGCAAACACTTCGGTGTTGGCACGTAGGAAGGAGACAAGCGCGCTTTCCTATTTGGGGTCAAGGTGAGCCCCAATCTTCACGGTCTTGGAGGGATCGTCGAGGTTGAGGCCGACCTCCTTGACTTCCTTTGACTTGGCAGAGGTGCGGGGAGGCTCCAGCTCTAGGATCTCCATGTCTTTGGTAGGCACCGTCTTAGCTTCGGTGTCCACGCTAGCCATCTGGATGGAGAGGTCGATAGCTTTGGCGAGGTTGAGACTCTATCTCGTAAGCAGAGGCGATGGAGAGCTTGGACCGCAAGGCCAAGACTCTAGCAGGCGAAGGCATCTTCAGCACTAGATAGGCGTAGTGTGGCATGGCCATGAACTTGGCTAGAGCTAGCCGACCAAGTATGGCGTGGTAGGCGGTGTCGAAGTCGGCAATGTAGAAGTTGATATGTTCGACGTGGTAGTTGCTTGCCGTGCTGAACTGAACTGGTAGGGTAATCTCTCCAAGAGGTTTGGAGGCCCTGCCTGGCACCACACCCCAAAAGGTGGAGTCAGAAGGTGTGAGATCTGACAAACCGAGGCCTAGCTCTTTTAGGGCTCCGGCAAAGAGGAGATTTAGAGCACTCCCACCGTCAACGAGCACTTTTCTGAAGAGCACCTTCTGGATGGTTGCATCGAGGACGAGGGAAAGCACCCTGTGTAGGTAATATCCACCCACTGGTCGGCCCTACTAAAGGTGATGGGGACGTCGGACCATGGGCGATAGATGGGGTTAGCGGTGGCGTCTTTCGTAGTGACAGAGAGCACCTGTCGTGCGGCGAGCTTCCACTCTCTTCTATTCTCAGTGGAGGTGAGGCCCCGAAGATGGTGGCGACCACCTCATCATGGTCCTGAAAGGCATTGTTGTTGCCTCTAGGTGGTCGGCGACCTCCAGCTCTATCATTGGCATCGTTGTCGAGCCTCTTGTCCTATAACTCCTTAGCCAAACCAATGCAGTCCTTCATCTTGTGTTTGGTGTTCTTGTGAAGAGGGCACGGGCCGTCGAGGATCTTTTGGTATTGTTCATCATAGTTGCATTTGGCGCAAGGTTGACTGACGATGGTGACTGTGTGGTCTGGTCGGCGGTGGCGATTTTGGCTAGTCCTGGGTCCTCCTGTCCGATCACGGTCACTATCGTGATGGTAGCTGCGGTCGTCGGGACGTCGGTCGCTGTGGCGTCAGTCGTCGGGGCGGTCGTCGTAGCGGTGAGATGGGCGATGAGTGCCTGCATCCTCATTGAAGCACACCTCGGCTTCCTCGACGTCAGCGTACTGGTTGGCCATAGTGATCATCTCGTCGATGCCGGTGGGCGGCTTGCAGTTGAATTTGGAGCAAAGCTGGCGATGGTGGAGTCCTCGGATAAAGGCGGTGATGACCTCAGCTTCTGTGATGTTGGGAATAGAGTTCCTCATCTCGTAGAAACGTCGGATGTAGCTACGGAGGAGCTCGGATGGCTTTTGGTTGATGCGGCTGTCAGGTACCATAAAAAGGGGGTCCCCTAAGCAAAGACCAAAAAAATCGCTTAGACCCTATAAAAATCAAAGCCAAGATACAATCATCGGCAAACCCCCACCTTATCCGAGGCTCAGCTAGGCCGCCCGACCCACCTCGAACAAAATTCAGGTCCACCCAAAGCGGGCTTGGCTCAAAATGAAACCGTAAGGCCTCGAATGGGGTACCGATTCTCCGTCTCGCTTGAGGCCCCGCACGTAAGGCCTCGGATAGGGTACCGATTCTCCATCTCGCTCGAGGCCCGGACGTAAGGCCTCAGACGGGGTGCCAATTCTCCGCCTCGCTCGAGGCCGGCTCAGCGACAACCCCGTCGCCTCTGCCTCGACCGATTTCCCTGACAGAACATCACGTCCAACTAACGCGACGAACCACTCTCGCGACATCGACTGAATGACGGCTCGACACAGCAGAGTGACCGATGAGATGGGAGTTGCATCAACACCATGCCGTCCGGGATAGGACGGGGCAGGGGTTACCAGCCACTGTGCTCAGCACTGTGCCCACGACTGACACCCATTCGGCACTGTGCTGCCTAACCCCACCTGCTCCGAGGATAGCGTGACATGGAGAGTCAAGTTTGGGTACCTGTAGCCTCGAAATTAGTGTATAGGACCAACTGCTCCCTTTGAGCCTCAGCAATCCACTTTAGGGTCTCGGTAGCCTTGGATTTCGCGCTCGCCGAGCCCCCATGATGGTTCAGCCTCTGCACCAACTGGGCCTCGGCTCTCTACGCTGTCGACATACAGCGACCGACACATCGTCCACAGCATGTGACATGCCCTATGTCAAGCTATCACTAGAGCTCCCACGTCGCACAGGATCGGGCGTGACCAGCGCGTCACTCCAGTGCATCAAGGACAAGACCGCTCCGTCGACCATGCCGCCACAGTGACATGCCACAGGACTAGGCGCACCACCTCTGCTCACAAAGCACCACGTAACGAACACATGTATCACCCCTGTCCCCTCTTCAACTATAAAAGGGAGTGATTGGGGCCATTTCTAGACATGCTCAGACACACGAACACAGGCAGATAGACGCTCAGATGCACGCATAGACGGAGATGTCGCTCTCACACACATGCGCGCAAGCAACGCGCAACACTCTGTAATACACGCACTCCTTCGCACTACCTGAGATCAACATCTCAAGCAATCCACACCGCTCCACGCAGAGACCTAGGACTAGCTCCCTCTCTCGCCCTCCTTGTAAACCCCTACTATAAGCACCTCGGTGCAAGGAATACAAGATTGATCTCTCAGACTGGACGTTGGGCACCTATTGCCTGAACCAGTATAAACCTAGTGTCTCTTTGCATCACCATCCGGTATTAGGGGCACGTAGTACATTTTCACTAGTTGGTTGAGGGCCCACCGGTCCAAAACACCGATAGTTGGCACGCCAGGTAGGGGTTCTACTACGTGTCGGCTTCGTCATCCTAACAAGTTCCGGATGGCAGACCCCGTACGACCACTGTGTCTTGGCATGGTGATCTGGTTCGGGAGCCTAGAGTTCATGTCTCTAGGATGTGAGTACGATATGGTACTCCTCACACCCAGAGCCCCACCGACCGAAGACGACACCATGCACCAGTAGCCCAGGCGCAGACAGCACCTGGGCCGCCGCTCTCGTCGCGCTCGCTAGGCACGCCGTGAGCGGGACCGCCCCAACACCGCACAAGCTCAGGACGATGCACTGCGCCCCGCCGGTACCCCATGCTCGGCTGTTGGTACAGAGTCCCTGGTTGGGGACCTATCTAGCTTAAGCCTGGGCAAGGGAAAGATGTCGGTGGCATGCAGCGATGCCCCATCATCAAGCTCTACCCCGCCACCTCCTGAGGAGTCGACTTCGGCAGAGCAAAGCCTGGCGATGGCACCATCCCCGTACCCCTTCAGGTTGACTAATGCCACCGCCTCCTATGCTTCCGCTCACGCGGAGCCCTCAGGATGCCACCAACGCTTCGCCCTCAACCTTGATGCCACTACCTCGACCTGCACCCGCGCCGACTCCTCAGAGGAGGACGAGGCATGGGCTAGAGTGGACTTCTCTAGGCTTCATGACCCTGAAGCAATGCGCCGCTTCCTGGCCGCGAGCGACTACTACTTCAGCTACTCTGACTCTGATGACGAAGGCACTTATGACCCCACTCGCGAGTGCTTCCACATCGGGCTCTGGATGCCGAGAGCGAGTGATGAGGACAAAGGGGCAGGCAACTGCTCCCTGCACCACGAAGGGGCAGGCAACACCACACCTCCATGCGTCGAGCCCCTAGCGGGGCGGAACGAGAACCCCGCCCATGTGGAGCTTTGATGCCTTGACTTGGAGCAGCTCCATGAGCTTTAGGCCAAGGTCGAACAAGACCGACTCCTTCTGCAGCAGCTCTGAGACACTCTTGAGCAAGAACAGCGAAGTTGTGGCGCTGGCAGAGCAGCCTGGCGGAGGGCTCGCGACATCAACCGCCGCATCAACAACGACGAAGGGGATGATCAACCCCCTATCTTCAATTGTGCTAGCCAGAACGTCATGGCAGCGGCAATGCTACTCTGGACGATGCTCGAGCCCTCTACCACGGAGGGGCGATGGGCCCACGGCGAGCTCCGGGACCTCCTTGAGACTGCCGCAGTGCAGTAGGCCGAGAGTTCCGCCTCTCGACGGCACGGAGGCACCTTGGAACTTCCCATGGCACCGCCTCGATAGAATAGGGAGGCCTCAGTTTGTCCCAAGCCCGCTCGGGCACCGACACCCAACAGGGCCCCCTCGGTGCACCACCGCCTCGGCGACCGACGCGTGGCGCAAGGCGACCACGATGTGGTCAGCAGGCGATGGCGCCACAACAATGATGGACCTACTCGAGGCTACCACCTGCACCGAGGCAGTCGCTACGATAGTGGGGAGGACCACGGTCCTTCTCCTAGGCCACCTGGCCCTTGAGTCTTTAGCAGGGCCATCCACGATGCTCACTTCCCGGCCCAGTTTTGGCAACCGGCCAACCTTGCAAAGTACAGCGGCGAGACCAACCCTGAGCTGTGGCTAGCCGATTACCGCCTGGCTTGTTAGCTAGGCGGCGCGGATGATCACCTGCTCATCATCCGCAACCTTCCCTTGTTCTTGTCAGACTCGGCACGAGCCTGGCTCGAACACCTCCCTCTCTCGTAGATCCACAACTAGCGCGACTTGGTAAAGGTCTTTGTCGGGAATTTTCAGGGCACATACGTGCTCCCCGGGAACTCTTGGGACCTCAACAGTTGTCGCCAGGGGCCGGACGAGTCTCTCCGAGACTTCATCCGACGCTTCTCCAAGCAATGCACCGTGTTGCCCAACATCGGTGACTCGGAAATTGTCCAGGCTTTCCTCTCCGGCACCACCTGCCAAGACCTAGTCCGAGAGTTAGGCCAGAACATGCCGACCTTGGCTGCCACGCTCCTCGACATTGCCACTAACTTTGCCTTGGGCGAAGAGGCTATCGGAGCCATCTTCCTCGACAACGACGCCAAAGGGAAGCGGAGAGACGAGGCTCCCGGGGCCTCGGCCCCCCGTCTCCCTAAGAAAAAGAAAAAGGGTCGCCAAGGGAAGCAGGAGGTCCTCTAGGCCGGTCTAGTCATGGCCGCGGATCGCAAGAATCCTCGAGGCCCCAGAGGCCCCGGGCTCTTTGACGATATGCTTAAGAAGCCCTGCCCTTACCATCAGGGCTCGGTGAAGCATACCCTTGAAGAGTGCACCATGCTCTGGTGTTACTACGCCAAGCTCGGGCTCCCCAGCGACGATCCCAAGATGAGGGACGCCGGCGATAGGGACAACGACAAGGACGATGGGTTCCTCGAGGTGCACAACGCCTTCATGATCTTTGGCGGGCCTTCAGCGTGCCTCATGGCGCGCCAGCGAAAGAGGGAGCGCCAGGAGGTCTTCTCGGTGAAGGTGGCCGCTCCCTGATACCTCGACTGGTCTCAAGAGGTGATCACCTTTGATCGGGATGACCACCCCGATTATGTCCCGAACCCCGGGTAGTACCCACTCGTCATCGACCCCATCATCGGCAACACCCGGCTCACCAAGGTGTTGATGGACGGAGGCAACGGCCTCAACATCCTCTATGCCAACACCCTGGAGCTCCTTGAGCTCAATCGATCTCAACTCCAAGGCGATGCTGTGCCCTTTCATGGCATCATGCCAGGAAAACGCACGCGACCCCTCGGGCGCATCGACTTGCCCGTCTGCTTTGGCACTCCCTCCAACTACCACAAGGAGGTCCTCACCTTCGAGGTGGTTGGGTTCAAGGGAACCTATCACGCCATTCTGGGGTGGCCGTGCTACGCCAAGTTCATGGCGGTCCCCAACTACACCTACCTCAAGCTCAAGGTCCCGAGCCCCAATGGCGTCATCACTGTCGAGTCCACGTACGAGCATGCATACGACTACGATGTTGAATGCAACGAGTACGCTAAGGCTCTCATGGAGGCCGAGAGCCTCATCGTCAACCTCGACCGACTTGGTAGCGAGGTGCCTGATTCCAAGCATCGTGCTGGGACTTTCGAGCCCACGGAGGCCATCAAGCTCGTCCCGGTCGACCCCACCTGCCCCGATGACCGGGCGCTGAGGATCAGCGCCACCCTTAACATCAAATAGGAAGCCATGCTCATCGACTTTCTTCACGCGAATGATGATGTATTCGCGTGGAGTCCCTCAGACATGTCGGGCATACCGAGGGAGGTCACCGAGCATGCCTTGGACATCTAGGCCGGCTCTAGACCGGTGAAGCAGCGCCTATGCCGATTCTATGAGGAAAAGCGCAGGGCCATCGGCGAGGAGGTGCAGAAGCTTTTGGCGGCCGGATTCATCAAGTATTGTCCCATCTAGAGTGGTTAGCTAATCCTGTATTAGTTAAGAGGAAAAATGGGAAGTGGAGAATGTGTGTAGACTACACCGGTTTTGAATAAAGCATGTCCAAAAGTCCCTTTCCCATTACCTCGAATCGACCAAATCATTGACTCCACTGCGGGATGCGAACCCTATCCTTCCTTGATGCGTATTCCAATTACCATCAAATCAAGATGAAAGAATCCGACCAGCTCGCGACTTCTTTCATCACACCATTCGGCATGTACTGCTATCTGACTATGCCGTTCGGCCTTAGAAACATAGGGTCCACTTACCAGCGATGCATGACCCAGGTCTTTGGCGAGCACATCGGGCAAACCGTCGAGGCCTATGTGGACGACATCATGGTCAAGTCCAGGAAGGCCAGTGATCTCATCGGTGACTTGGAAATAGCCTTTAGATGCCTCAGAGAGAAGGGCATCAAGCTCAACCCCGAAAAGTGTGTCTTTGGGGTCCCCCAAGGCATGCTCTTGGGGTTCATAGTCTCAGAACGTGGCATCGAGGCCAACCCAGAGAAGGTCTTGGCCCTGACCAACATGGGACCAATCCAAGACCTCAAGGGAGTGCAGAGGGTCATGGGATGCCTTGCGGCCCTGAGCTGCTTCATCTCGCACCTTGGCGAAAAAGGCTTGTCTCTGTACCGCCTCTTAAGAAAATCTGAACGCTTTTCTTGGACCCCCAAGGTCGAAGAAGCCCTCGCCAAGCTCAAGGCATTGCTCACTAATCCTCCTATCCTGGTACCGCCAGCCAAGGGCGAGGCCCTCTTACTCTACATCACCGCAACAACCTAGGTGGTCAGTGCGGCCATGGTGGTCGAGAGGCAGTAAGAAGGGCATGCTCTACCCATCCAATGACCTGTTTACTTCATTAGTGAAGTGCTCTCCGAGACCAAGATGTGCTACCCCCACATCCAGAAGCTGATCTACGCTGTAGTCTTGGCTCGACGCAAGCTACGTCACTACTTCGAGTCCCACCCGGTGACCATGGTGTCATCTTTCCCCCTGGGAGAGATAATCCATAACCAGGAGGCCTCGGGTAGGATAGCCAAGTGGGCCATCGAACTCATGGGGGAAGCCCTATCTTTTGCGCCTCAGAAAGCAATTAAATCCCAGGTCTTGGCTGATTTTGTGGCTGAGTGGACCGACACCCAACTCCCACCTGCTCAAGTCCAGGCGGAACGATGGACCATGTACTTCGACGGGTCCCTGATGAAGACTAGGACAAGCGCGGGTCTGCTCTTCATTTCACCCCTCGGAGTGCACATGCGCTACATGATTTGGCTCCACTTCGCCGCCTCCAACAACGTAGCCGAGTACGAAGCCCTCGTCAATGGCTTGTAGATCGCTATCGAACTTGGAGTACGGCGTCTCGACGTACGGGGTGATTCATAGCTCATCGTCGATCAAGTGATGAAGGAGTCGAACTGCCATGACCCCAAAATGGAGGCGTACTACAAGTTGGTACGTCGCCTAGAAGACAAGTTCGACGGTCTCGAACTCAACCACATCGCGTGAAAATTCAACGAGGCCGCGGACCAACTGGCAAAGATGGCATCGGCACGGGCCCCGATCCCCCCGAACGTCTTCACCAGAGACCTCCACAAGCCTTCCATCAACTATGCCTTGGCGGTGGAAGAGGGCCCACCGGTCGAGCCCACCACAGGGCCTGAGGCCCCCTCTGTGACTGAGACCCCTTCGGCCGAGCCCCAGGTCATGGAAGTCAACGCGGAGCCTCCCGAGGCCAACCAGGGCATGGCTAGCGAGTCCCGTTCCTTGATTGCCTCGCTCGAGGAGAGCTTCCTATAGACAGGACCAAAGCCCGATGGCTTGCGCGACGAGCCAAAACTTAGGTCCTCAGCAATGGCGAGTTGTACAGGCGAAGCCCATCTGGCGTCCTCCAATGATGCATCACCACCGAGGCAGGCCAAGCCCTACTTTGGGACTTGCACATGGGAGCCTGCGGGCACCATGTAGCGCCTTGGACGCTCGTCAGAAATGCCTTCCGCTAAGGGTTCTACTGGCCAACGGCAGTTGCTGATGCCACCAAGCTCGTACGCTCCTGCAAGGGATGTCAGTACTACGCGCGGCAAATGCATCTCCCGACCCAAGCCCTCCAAAGCATCCCCATTACATGGCCATTCACCATGTGGGGGCTTGACATGGTTGGGCCTCTGCAGAAGGCCCCGGGGGCTACACCCATCTGCTAGTAGCGATTGATAAGTTCTCCAAGTGGATCGAGGCTCGTCCGATCAATCAAATCAAGTCCGAGCAAGCGGTGTTGTTCTTCACTAATATCATCCACAGGTTTGGGGTTCCAAACACCATCATCACTGACAACGGGACATAATTCACTGGCCACAAGTTCCTGACATTCTACGATGACCACCACATCCATGTGGCCTGGTCGGCCATAGGACACCCTAGGACAAATGGCCAAGTAGAGCGTGCCAACGGCATGATCCTACAGGGCCTCAAGCCAAGAATATACAACCAGTTCAAGAAATTTGGCAAGAAATGGCTTGCCGAACACCCGTCGGTCATCTAGAGCATGAGGAACACCCTAAGCCGAGCCACGGGGTTCACATCATTCTTCCTAGTCTATGGAGCCGAGGCCATCCTCCCCACTGACTTAAAGTACGGTTCCCCGAGGCTACAGGCCTACAACGAGCAAAGCAACCACACTGCCCGCGAGGACGCCCTTGACCAACTGGAGGAAGCCCGAGATGTTGCGCTACTACATTCGGCCAAGTACCAGCAAGCCCTATGATGCTATCAAGCCCGGCGCATTCGAAGCCGAGACCTAAAGGTGGGCGACCTGGTGCTGAGACTGAGGCGGAGCAACAAGGGCTGCCACAAGCTGACCCCGCCATGGGAAGGGCCATACATCGTCGCCCAAGTGCTAAAGCCCGGGACCTACAAGCTAGCCAACGAGAAGGGCGAAATCCTCACTAGCGCTTGGAACATAGAACAGCTACGTCGCTTCTACCCTTAAATTTCCAAGCATTGTATACATTGTTTCTCGAAATACAATAAAGAAGCGTTCTTTAGTTATTCTAATTTTTTGAGAAACCCCCCTGAACCTATCTATGGGGGATCAGCGTTACGATAACGCAACAAGGGAGACCTGGCTCTGCCTCTATAGCGGTGCCCACCGTGGGGCTCGAACAAGACTCAGCTCTGCCTCGGCAGAACCGAGCCTCCCTCGGGGGCTAGAAGGGGGGACCCCCCTAAGTCCCAGGCACCATTTTTTAATTGTTTTTTGAAAAAAATTCTATGCCAAACTCTCTAGCGTGCTCTGACAAATCAATTGTAAAAAACCTAAGGACCGAAAGTCTATCTCAGGGCCAAAAGGCTGGCCGAGCCATGAGACGGCCTATGCGACCGGGCTACGGCACTCCCTCACCACCTTTTGCCCGAGGGCAGCTTAGGCTCCGAGGAAGTTTTTTGCAAGAGATATGTTCAGAGATGAGACAGAGGACAGAGGCTCGAAAATACAATAAAAAACAATTAAAAAGCATAGACGCATAAGTACTTTAAAATAGGCCTCAACGGCCACAAGCGTTACAGTACAATAATAATCCTAATCTGTTTACATGGCCCCTTTGGCCTAGGTCAAAACTAAGGGTCACCAGCGTTGGTGGATGGCGTGGGAGGAACCACCTCCTCTTCGAACAGCTTGGCCAGCGCCGTGCTGGGGCCCTCACCGCTGTAACACCTCGAGTGTTAGCCTTGCATAACTTGACTTGCATAGCATGAGCATGATCATAAAGCATTCATATATAAGCTGTCACTTGAAACATTGGATTGAAACATCTGCAACGTTTGCTTATTATCGCATGTTTCTTAAACATATGCAACTTTTCTCGTTATTTCCTGTCTCCATGTGTCTATGCATATGATCATGAGTGGACACATGTACTTGGTGGATGTGAGTCACACAAACATGTAGCCACACCTAGGGTAGCAAATAGGACCTTGTTCATGGTTACATTTCATGAACCAACATTTAAGCTCCATGTGATTACACTAGCTAGCCCTATGAGTGACTACTACATGAAATGATTGAATGACCTTGCAAATTGCTTAAACATGTTTAGAGTATCATTATGAACAACTTTGATATTCATGGTTAGGGGTAAAAAGGTCATTAAGCCATGCTTTGATGTGTATCATCATTTAAAAGTGACATGTTTGACCAAAGTTAAACTAGGTGTTAGAGACCTTGCATGGAGGAGATCACTAAAGCAAAGTTGTAGTATTTGACATAAGGAACAACTTTTATTTTTGGGTCATTGAATGATTCAGCTCCTAACATGCTTGAATTTGGATCACAAGAATTAGCAAATTAACATTTCAATACTTAACAAAAATTTCTAAGTCTTTGTTCGACTGACAGCCTGACAAACCCATCTTGGTGATGACATTACTCGTTATTTGTTGCGAATTAGAGCATACTCCCTTAACCAAAGTCGAAGCTGGTACCTAGGGCTATGATTTTTGTTTAGACGGTTTATACTTTGGAGCCACGGATTAGTGGTGCAATGGCCGGGAAAACCCGCTGTCATGCTCGGCTTGCTTAACTGACGAACTGAACGAAGCCGTTCAGTGGCCGACCACCGGCAAAGCCTGCGCGCCGCGTGTCCACGGCGACGGCCGTGCGTCGCCGTTGCCCTGACCGCATAGGCCACGACGCGCCTGAGCGCGGCTTCAACACTCCAGCGTCCGCCCGCACTCAACAGCGCTCCATTTTCACATTTCGCCTCCTCCCTCCTCGCCGCAGCGCAGCAGCGAGCTCGTTCCGCCTCCGCTGTCGCCATAGCCCGCGCAAGCTCGTACCGAGCCGCCTTTTCGTCACCACAGTAGCACCACAAGATCCCCAGCAACCCACAGCGTCCACTAGTGCATGCTATTCAAGCTTGGTAAGCCACCGCGTCGTGCAATGCCTCGCCGGAGCTCTGCCGCTAGCCCCGTCTCCGTGGCCACGTCGCCACCGTCCACCCTAGGCCACAATAGGGCGCTAGATAGCTCCGCATCAGCTCAGTGATGCTCAGCGTAGCGTTCGATCGAGCCACCGTAGCCCCCACCAGCATAGCGCCGTTGTCCAGCGCCGCCGCTCCGCCATGAGCGCCGCCGCTGTACATAGCCCCGACGAGAGGTTCCACCGAGTAGCTCACCCGGTGCGCTAGGTCACGTAGGTCGCTCGGTGAAGACGTCACCGCTGGCGGACTCGCCGTCGACGAGCCATGGCCGCGCGATCTTGCTCAGCGCCGCCGGCTCTATTTTGGTTTCAATGACAGGCGGGCCCTGCTGACCAGCGGGTCCCACCGGTCAGCGACTCCATGTTTTAAAGCCAGTTCATTTTGAATGCAGATTTCCTATGTTTTGTAATTTTGTATCTTCAGTTTGGTAGCTTCAAAATTTGTGAAATAAATTTGTTAGTGTTTCTTAGGAAGTGTAGTATTTAGGAAAAATGTGTCCTTGACATTTACAGTAGAAATTTTTGGAGATTTAAATAGGGATTTGAAATGTGCTTTTGAATGCATTCAAATTTGTTTATTTTATATCTAGAGTTCCTGTGCTCCAAAAATTATGAAATTTTTGTGGTAAGCTAGTCTTAGCATATATGAGCTCTGGTAAAAATTTGAAGATGAGTGCATGTGTAGAGTTGTAGTTATAGATTTTTCTTTTATAATTAGATGATCCTTGTGTAAATTTTTTATAAATTATTTATGAATCCAAAATTTATGAAATTTGTTGGAGGTAATCCTACTACCATGAGGATGCTAAGAAAAATAGGAAATCTATTGCTTGACACTTTTCAATAGGGTTTTCCATTTATGCTATTTCAAGCCTTGCTTCCTTGTCATTTTTGTATAGGATGTTCTACTTGGTAAAATGACATGAAATTTTTATAGTAGTCATTTGATAGCATTATCAAGGCACTGTAAATTTTTGAGAATTTATGAAGTACATCTGGTATATGTTTATTATTTAACCTAAATATCTCAGTAAAATAATAAAGGCATTTAAATAAATAGTTTGGGCTTCACCATTATTTTATCTTAAATGTATTTAGTATGCTTAAACTGTTGGTAGATTTTATGTTGTCAAATTTTGAGTGATTACATGAAGTAGAAGTATTGTTGCTTTGTATTTGCAAATTGAATAGTTTCCGGACAGATTCTGGAGTTTGATGAGTTGCATGTTGAAAATGATGTGTACTGTAAAAATGGTTAATAACAAAGTGGTAGAGAATTTGATAAGCTTTCCAGAAAGTCCAGGATCACTGTATTTGGATTAGTAGAACTCCAGTTATGAGTGAAACAAGTAGCTACTGTTTTGTGGCATAATCGATGCATTGTGGAAATAGTTAATTAAATAATCGAGAAGAGATATGCACCTACTCAATAAACATGATGCACTTGTTAACTTATATGCATTCGTAATACTTATGCCATATTCATGCATCTAGGATCGGAGGAAGAGATAACATTGCTGGAATTCGAAGAAGCAGAGGAAGGGGACCCGCAGGAGAATCCACAAGCCACAGCTCCCGAAGGCGTGGAGCAGAACCCTGAAGAGCTTCCGGAGTGCCCTGACCACCGCCCTACTTCCTTTCTGCAAGGCAAGCCCCGGAGCATTATAAGTCTCCCAGTAATTTACAAATGTTTACTTACGTACTTATGATTGATGCATTAGGTTATAAGAGTTGAATGGAACCACTTGATGCATGTAAATTCCTTGTCCAGATATTAACCCTTTAACCGGTATAGGTCTAGGATCGAATATATGCTTAGCCATGCTTAGACCAGTAGAAGTCGGGTGATGTCCTATCACCTGCGAGATGTAGGTGGATACCGGAGCATGGTTGGCTATATCTGCCATCGTGGAACAGAACCATGAGGTAAAAGTAAATCAAGACCGGACGGGAGGTCGATAGAGAAGCAACAAGGCATGGAGGTCTTGGGTGTGGATCTATCCCCGTCTGTGTCGATCAAGGACTGTACCATTGTTGGAACTTCTGACAAGATTGAACGCATGCCTCTCAATTAGCTGGCTGGATAACTCGTTCCGACCGCGAAGCCGAGTAATTCAACTCAGGCCGGGACCCGTTCTGTTGTGCGCTCCTTCCGGGGAACGATCAGACTGAGCCCAAGGGCAGGCTTGGCCTGAGCATCCTGGCATCTGGTGTTCTAGATTGTGCGGCGTGGTACGGACCCGCGAAATGTGTACCTGAGTTGTACCAAAGGTGACCTAAGGCTATCATGGCTGGTAGACCTGGGTTTGTGTTAGGAATAAATTCCCAGCTGGTTGAAATCGATTCGAATCGCCGTCTCTCCCGGATAGTGAGAAACTTGACTAGCTCCAACATTGTAGTAACTGTGTTATGAAACATGATGGTTCGAATGAATATGGAATTACAATACCTGCTATGGTTACTATTGTATGCTTCTAAATGATATACCACATGTTTGGCACAGGATAGTTGCTAATCTAGAAATGGATAGTTATAATTAACTTGATAAAGGAATCATAATTGTACAATGGGTCAGTTTTCTTTTATGCAAACTGTTGTCAAGTTACGTCCACTTATACAGCCTTGCATAATCCTTGGAGTCATTTTATTTCTGGTTCATGACGGGTAAGTCTAGCTGAGTACCTTCTCGTACTCAGAGTTTTATTTCCCATTGTTGCAGATGGCACTGTGTATCATGGTTATTGCAAGAGTTGCTTCTATCCCGCCGTGGATGAGGAGTAAGCCTTGGGCAGGCTTCTTTATTAATTCCTATCCTTGCTTTTGTGGACCGTGATCCTACTTGGCACTGTATCAAACTATGTTGGAAACTTTATTTTCAAACTTAATTGCTTCCGCTTTATTCTATCAAACTCAGTTTGTAATAACTTTTATTCGCACTCTGATGATGAAATGTATCTGTGAACTTTATGTAATATGTGGCATGTATGTTGAATCCTGTACGATCTTGGTTGTTGTAAATCATTTATCAAGACCCGTCGTGGTACTCGACGGACTACCGGGTTTATATGGGTTCAAGTATGACAGTGCGACCACTTGCGGGCTGCCCTTGTACTTGTACTCTTATAAATTGGTCGGTTCTGCGACAACCGCCTCCACCAGCTTTGTGACCTCCTCATCAGCCTCCTCGTCATCCTTAGCCAAGATGTAGCTATCGCTGACAGCCTTGAGGTCGATGCCGGTGTAGTGCAAGGAGACGACAGCCAGGGCGCGCTTGACGCCCATGTGTAGTGCCCCCTAGAGTCGTTCGCGCACTTGGCCGCTCAACGCGATCAAGCGGTTCCCAAGGGAGCTACCCGACTCAACCCCCTCAACCTCCAGGGCCTCGCAGGCGGTACGAGCGGCGCTCTATAGCGCATTGTGCTCCCTGATCTCAACCTCGAGCACCGCCTACACTTCAACGGAGGCCTCAGCTGCCTGGGAGACCTCCTTTTCCAACCCTGCGCCAAGACAAGCAGGATGGGATTAAGCACCAAAGGAAATAAGCCGAACAGGGGCAAAGGCCTATGGGACTCACCCTCGGTTTTCTCTTTCTAGCTTTGTACCTCGGCCCGAGAGGCCTCGGCCGCCCTGGAAGCCTCCTTCTCCAGCTCTGCATCACATCAGAGAGTTAGGGGTCGAACGCAAGAAAAACAAATAAGACAAGGGGAACAGGACTCACCCTCAGCCTTTCCCTTCTAGACTAAAGCCTCGACCTGGGAGGCCTCGACCACCTTGAGGGCCTTCGCCAGGGCGTCTTTCGTCAGCAGGTGCACGCCCAGGAGGCCGTCACTAATTCAGCCCAGGACCTGAAGGTGTCCCGCTCACTGGCCACCCGGGTCAACTCCTCCTCCAGCTCATTGATCCACACCGCCAAAGGGGCAGCCTGCTCCTGAGCCGTGGCCACCTCAGCCTTCATATCAGCACAGCGAAGGTGGAGGTCCTCCACATCCGTGCTTCGCGCTGACAAAAGCTCATTGGCATTGGCAAGCAAGTCCTTCTGCTGCCGGAGCTGGTCCCAGATGTCCCTCTCCCACTAGAGGAACAACGACTTCCCGAGGGACCGAGCCTCGAGCTCTTGGATAGGCAGAATGAACGTCAAGCACTGTGAGAAAACTCGGGAAAAAGACGACACCACACGAGAAAAGAAGGCACGTACCTAGGCAACACAGGGCAGATTGTCAGCCATGACGGATAGCGCTATCCGCAGCGACAGCTCCACCAGATGGCGGAATTGCTTGAAGGAGTCCCAACGCCCCCCTCGGCCACATCCTCGAGGGCGAATAGAGGCTCCCCCTCAGGGTCGTCTCGGCTCCGCCATAAGACACATGGGTGATCCCACCCGCGGGGCTCGGGTTGTACCCGCACGAGGGCTGAACTTCCCTTGCTAGAGGTCGGAGCTGTCTGCTCCATGGCGCTAGCCGCCTCGGCATCCGCCACCTCCTTCCCCTAGGAAGTATCGTCGAAGGAGATCAAATGGACCTCCACTTCTCGGGCGCTCTCCTACGATGGCGGCGGGCCTTGGACTAGGGGCGGTATTGAAGCTTGCCCCGCCTCTGTTTCCGCTTCCTAGGCCACCAGCTCCGCCATGCCCACGCCGGCCTCTGCCACCCCGGCCTCAGTGGTCCTAGGGGCTCCGGCGTCTGCCACCTCGGCCTCGGTGGTCCTGGACGCCCCGTGTGGCAGAACCTCCTAAATTATAGGACCCACATGCACTTGTCAGTGTCCAACGACCTTTGACGACTATGCATATGTTCCTGGTAACTTAAGAAGTCTGTCGGGTGTCCTCAGGGAACCCCGAATCATCCATGATTTTCGAGTAGGATCCCATTATAGAGTCATTGCAGTATTACAACATTTATTCAAATATATACATCAGAGTAAATTAGCAGAAGTCTTATGATAACATAGTTTACAAACCAGTTGTTTCAAACCTTACAAACTAAGTTCGATAATTATTACAAACCATAGTAGTAGTGGAGTGGTATAACTAACATAAACATAACACACAAAATAAGTATCCTGCCCAAGGATCACACATTCATTTATCGTCATCGACCTGAACAATGGTCATGCAGCAAGGTCCAAAACAGACCTGCTCATGAGGCTCACCTGCAACAAGGGTTAACAAACCCTGAGTACAAAAGTACTCAACAAGACTGACCTGACGTAAAAGGGGGTGAAAGACTTTAGAGATGCAGGTGTTGGGGCAAGGTAAGGATGTAGCAAGATTCAAAACTTCTTTGCCAAAAGCTTACTATTCTTGATCCTATTTTCAAGTTTTTCCCCTAAGTCTTCTTGGTTCATTATCTCAAACTAAGTGTTCATATCCCATGTTCCAATCCTTCTCATTCCATTCCTTTTCTCAAGTTTTAGTAATTCACCAGTCCTGCATTGCTTCTGTAATGAATCGAGTCTCCATATCCGTGGAGCACCGGCAATTCGAATTGATTCAAGTCCTAGCTGGGGATTCCTTATCACACGACATATGTAGAACTTAATCTTGCATATATCAACCTCGCTACCAGATCCTCCTATACTAAGCCGTCTCCACGCCACCCGAGAGCACAGCACACCTCAAATCCGGCCACATTCCAGCCACGAGGGTACACGCTACTCCCTCCATCTCTCCACTCCCAGTGCGTGGGCATTCGTCTTAGTATCGGATTAGCCGAAGTAGGCTTACCGGAGTATGTGACCAGTACTACAAAGTGTCTCATTCAGAAGATCCACAATGAGTGGCCTTTAAGCGACATAGTCGGCAACATTACCCAACATTCAAGATAAGTCACCCGACTAGTCTCTAGTTCATTCTATCTTCTTACTTTCTTTGGCCAGTATGCCATCTTTGATTGTATCAAAACTTTTACTTTGAAAGCCTACCATAAAGCATACTAAGCATTCTACGCCTTTGTAAATGAAATCATCTTCAAGGATGGTAAACAATTAACAAGGTAGGCAATGCATCAAGTAGGTAACATTTGAATAAATCAACTTAATGCAATAGGTAACATAGGTGATAAACTTTTCAAAGTAAACAAGGTAATGGTTTAATGCATAAACCGGGGCTTGCCTTGGTCGGCAGAAAAGGTTAGTTCCACAGAGAGATTATGGAGTTAGACTTGACAGCATCACCATTGATGGATGAACCTTCTCCAACACTTGATCAACACGAGCACCATTGAATGATGACACTCATCCGAAGATTAGTCAACATGAACCTTCTCACTCACGTATGCACTACACATAAATAAATAATACATGCTTTAGCATGATGGATTGTATGACATGATGCATGGAGGTGCACTGGTGAAAGCATAAAAGATTAACTAACTTGAATACAACTTTCCTTCACGGTATAGTTACAAGTCAAAACTAACTAAACCTTTTTTTTATAAACCCAACTACTTACTTTAAGTACCAAGAATCATCTTATGCTAATGACTCAAGGTCATCACTCAATCAAAATTTCAAACAAAACCTAAGTCATCAAGGTTTACTATTTAACTAACATCACACAACTAACTATAGAGAGCAAGCACATCAAGCATGACACAAGTTTAACAAGGTCACAAGTATCATAACTTGACCATCAACAAGGGCATAAGCCACACTTAGCAACACATGGAGTAAACAACCATAACTAGCATATGTTTATTTCTGGACTGGAAACAACAGGTTCATGTTTGGATCATAACTAGAGTTATACAAACCCAATAGCCATGCAACAAGACATTCTGGAAAGCTTATGAAATTTTCTACAACTCATCTTTAATCATCTTAGCATGATTCTCAAGTTAACTAAGTCAAATATACCCATTTAATTGACAGAGAGCAGCCATTTCTAAAACCCAACTTTAAATAGGCATAACTAACAAACCACAAGGTCAAATACCACCAAATTTTAACAGCAGCTAGATACATGAATTATCTACAACTTTGTTATTAACAAGTTTCCTGAAAAACATCATTATCATGATGTAATCCAAACAGTCCCAAAAACTGTCCCGAAACAACAATTGCAAGAAAATAATTATTAACTCACTAATACAACAACCAATGACCATGAAATTTTTATCACATATCAATCATCGCATGAGTAGCATGACATAAAAATTTCACTTCATTTGGAGCCCTACATCTGTAGTTATGAAAAAGGACAAATACAACTAGCATTAAAACCCTAACTTCACAAATCTATTTCTGCAGCTAAAACTTTAAACTAAAACATGCCATATTATAGACCTACTGCATAGAAAAATTCACAAGGATTCCAAAAAGTCCTCATTTGCTATTTTACGATTTTCCTATGAATTACTATGAATTTTCAAAGTTCCAGCCGATTTCAAAGCAAACTGGTCCAAAAGGCATTATTCACATGAGCCTGCGGTTCACAGAAAAGCCCCTCACAATTTTCGAATTCGAAGCCGAAGTCCCTAGTCACGATTTGAAGAACAGAGGACGCCGGAGAAGCTCAATTTCCAGCCGGCGAAGACTCGCTGGTGCTAATTGGAGGGGTGGTCGAGCGACGGGATGGCGAGGTGAGCCCGAGTATGGCCGCAGCTCGGCCGGTCATGGCCCGTGATAGCCTGGCCATGCGAGCCCGCTGCTCGACGGTGGAGTGGCATGGTGGCAGGGCGCCTCGACGGTGAAGCGAGGTTGAAATGGGATTGCGGAGGTGCAGCCTAGTCCGAGGAGGCTGGTGGCTGTGGTTTCTAGGCACAAGGAGACGCGGAGGCACGGGAGCTAGTGATGGCCGCGGAAACTAGCACGGCGGCCATGGCGGCTGGTCGTGGCGTGAATGGCGGGCGCGGCCATTTCCGGTGAGGCGAGACGCTCAGGCGATGCACAAGAGAGAGGCGAAGCTTTCTACGATCTCAATTCAGCCAGAGGACGAGCGGTGGAGGTGGTGTGCACCGGCGGATGGAGGCTCGACGACGGCGGCTAACAGAGAGAAGGAAATGGACGGCAGCGCTGCTGAGGCCTTTATACGGGTAGGGCGAGGCTTCTGGGCGTACCCGTGGCTGCGCGAGCTTGGCCACGTAGACGGTCACGTGCCCAGGCACGAGAAGCAGTGCGAGGGTGGTCAAATGGCGCACGATGGTGATGAGGCAAGCCTGTGCCTCGGGCTGACGACGCGCTTCCCTAACACCCGTGCCTCGGGCATGTCGGCCTCGGCCCCGGGGTGGGCGATTGCCGGCCCCGAGGTGTCCTCTCCTCCCCTTATTGGAAACACTGGGCCGCTCGCCGATGCCCCGAACGCCGTCCCCCTAATGTCAGGGAGATGGTCCAGGATACCCCGCCCTGCCTTGCTCTCGTCGTCATCACTCGAGGAATCCGACAACGACGGCGATGGAGATGGCTCCATCGGGAGACCATCGTGCCTCTGCTACCAGCGACGCTTCTCCCGCTCTTCACGCTCAAGGTTCTTCCTCTTGCGCCTTGCCTCCTTGGTGTCCTTCCACTTCTTTTGTGCCTTAGCATGTGCCCGGTTCACCGCTCTCCACTCTGCGTCCTCGGGAATGGGTGGCGGGGAGGCTCGCACATCCCTCATCCCTGCAGGAATGGTGAACACACTAAGGGAATAGGAAATGCGAGGAGCAAGGAGGCCTCAGGGGCCACAGTGGCGCATGACTTACCAGAGAGAGGTACCCCTACGATGGGCGCATCAGGAATAGGGACAGACCGCTGCTCCTCAGCCACCCCTCCACCGTCTCTCTCACTCGACATAGAATCTCCTCATCGGAGAGGGCGACGGTGGACATCCGGACGCCATCGATCGGCTCATCCGGTGTCATCTTGAACCGGCGCCGCCACTGAGCCATCAGCGGTAGCACCCTCCGGTGGTGGAAGGCTGCCACAACCACAGCCGTGGTAAGGCCGTGGTTCCGCAGCCTCGCCAGCGCCTCCAAGAGCGGCCGCAGCTTGGGCTAATCAACCACCGGGACACTGTACCTCCACTTCTCGGGCTGGCTCTCCACGACCCACCCAGTATAGGGGGGAAGTCTGCTATCATCGTTGCGGAGGTAGAACCAGCTGTTGTACCAGCGACGGTTGGACGACACGAGCTAGGCTGGGATGTAGAGGAGCTGCCGGTCTTGGCGCACTTGGAGAGTGCAGCCGCCAGCCCTCATCGCCTTCCTCATGCCCGTCGGCTTGGTGGTAAGCCCCGCCTGGAAGAGGTGGAGCCACAACTCCAAGTGGGGGGGCAATGCCTAGGTATCCCTCGCAGACGGCGACAAAGATGGCCGCCTACGCGATGGAGTTGGGGTTGAAGTTGTGGAGCTCCACGCCATAGTAGTGTGGGACCGCCCGCATGAACCGGTCCACCAGTAGGCCGAGACCGTGCTCGTGGAAGGCCACGAAGCTCACGATGTAGCCATATGCGGCCTCGGCTCTGGCTCACCCCCTAGACCAATCCACTCTGGTTTGCTAGGGTCGGTAATCGGGCGGAGGAGGCCATCGTTGACAAGCGACTGCAGCTCCGCCATGGACACGTCAGACGGACCCTAAGGGTCCGCCTGAATGACAATAGTGCCGCTGGCCATGGATGCGGTGGAGAATGCGGCTACGGTTGTAAGGCAAGCTCTCGCTATCCCTCTCTCTCTCTCTCTTCCTCGCCCTTCTCCCTTCTTCTCCCCGATGCTCTCTGTTCTTAGCAATGGCTCAAAGGTAGAAAAGGCGAATGCAGGCAAGGTAAGGAGGAGAGGGGCGAGGCTCATCATGTATTTATGTAGGAAGGGGGTGGAACAGACGAGCGATGAAACTGGGGAAGTTTCCCTTAGATCTGGCGCAGTTAATCCGGATCCGATTAAACCGCCCACGCGCCCACCTTTTCCTTATTAATCGCGCACGCATAGTAATGTCCCATCCGCTAACATCGTTTCGCATCCAACTATAGCAACGGCAGGTGCTGTTCTGTCTCCTCAAGAAAATCACCTCAAAAGGCGTGCCCGCCGTTGTCAGCTGATGGGAGGAGACTATCCCCCCACCCGATTCCTTTCAGACTAAGGAACTGGGCACCGAGCCCGTTACGATTCATGGGTTCGAAGGCTGGGCCCCCAAGGGTCTCGACAGCCGCCCCAGGATAATAGAGTCAGGGATGACTATGGGCGAGCCCGTACATGGCCGAGGCCCGAGCAAGCGATTGCTCGGGATGCTCTAAGTCGTGTCCGAGACTAGCAGGGAGATCTCTAAATGGGATCCCACCATAGGGAGGCACTAAGCCCCTAGGGCCCATCGAACGGTCCTAGGACCCACTAGAGAAGCCCTCTGGTACTTTTGGAGTGCGTCTCTGGACCACCAGTCAACCCTTATCGAATGGGGCATGGGCCTCCACTTGGACTTACCCGATAACAGCTCACCAGAGGTGTCACTGCTCGCGCCCACCGAGGGTAGCCTAGCATACTCCACCCCTCCTTCTGAACAAAAAGGATGCGCGAGGGTCGCACAAAAAAGATAGGGAAACTCCTGATCGCCCTCTCGCTCCGTGCAGAGGCTCGAGAGCTCTTCCTGCAACCAAACCGAGACCCAGCGACCCAAACTCGCACTCGAGGGCTCGGCAAACAACCCCTCCTTCCGAACAAAAAGGATGCATGAGGGTCGCACAAAAAAGACAGGGAAACTCTTGATCGCCCTCTCGCTCCGTGCAGAGGCTCAGGGGCTCTTCCTACAACCAAGCTGAGACCCAGCGACCCAAACTCGCATTCAAGGGCTCAGCAAACAACCCCTCCTTCCGAACGAAAAGGATGCATGAGGGTCATACAAAAAAGACAGGGAAACTCCTGATCGCCCTCTCGCTCTGTGCAGAGGCTCGGGGGCTCTTCCTGCAACCAAGCCAAGACCCAACGACCCAAACTCGCACTCGAGGGCTCGGCAACCAACCCCTCCTTCTAAACAAAAGGGATGCGCAAGGGTCACACAAAAAAGATAGGGAAACACCTAATCGCCCTCTTGCTCTGAGCAGAGGCTCGAGGGCTCTTCCTGCAACCAGGTCAAAGACCAGCAACCCGAGCTCACACTCGGGGGCTCGGCAAAACATGATAAAGGGCATCAAGCCCGTTATGGTCCAGGGGTTCGAAGGCTAGGCCCCCGAGGGCCTCGACAGCCACCCTAGGACAACAGAGTCAGGGATGACTATGGGTGAGCCCGTACATGGCCAAGGCCCTAGCAAGCGATCGCTCGAGATACCCTAAGTCATGTCCGAGACCAGTAGGGAGGTCTCTGAATGGGATCCCACCGAAGGGAGGCATCGAGCCCCCAGGGCCAATCGAACGGCCATGGGACTCACTAGAGAAGCCCTCTAGTACTTTTGGAGTGCGTCTCTAGACCACCAGCCGACCCCTATTGAATGGGGCATGGGCCTCCACTCGGACTTACCTGATAACAGCTCACCGGAGGTGTCACTGCTCGTGCCCACCGAGGGTAGCCTGGCATACTCCACCCCTCCTTCCGAATGAAAAGGATGCGTGAGGGTCGCACGCAAAAGACAGGGAAACTCCTGATCACCCTCTTGCTCCACGCAGAGGCTCAGGGGCCCTTCCTGCAACCAAACCAAGACCCAATGACCCGAACTCACACTCATGGGCTTGGCAAATGTGATAAAACCCCTTGCTCAAACACGTGAAAAGCCCCTGGAGGAATAAATCCACTCCTCCAGGGCCTCGGGGGCTACACCCGGTGGGTGCGCTCGCGTGCACCCACCGAGGCCTCGAGTACAAAACACCATCCCACTAGGAGCTGTCGCGAGCCAAGTCTCATCAAAACCTCGGGAAGAGCACTCATGCTCTCCCCAAGGCTCGGGGGCTACTGTCGGGTACCATAAAAAGGGGTCCCCTAAGCAAAGACCAAAAAAACTGCTTAGACCCTGTAAAAATCAAAGCCAAGAGACAACCACCGACAAACCCCCACCTTATCCGAGGCTCAGCTAGGCCGCTCGGCCCACCTCGAACAAAATCTGGGTCCACCCGAAGCGGGCTCGGCTCAAAATGAAACCGTAAGGCCTCGGACGGGGTACCAATTCTCCGTCTCGCTCGAGGCCCCGCACGTAAGGCCTCGGATAGGGTACCGACTCTTCATCTCGCTCGAGGCCCCACATGTAAGGCCTCAAACGGGGTGCCGATTCTCTGCCTCGCTCGAGGCTGGCTCGGTGACATCCCCGTCGCCTCCGCCTCGACCGATTTCCCTGACTGAACATCATGTCTAACTAACGTGACCAACCACTCCCACGACATCGGCCGAACGATGGCTCGACACAGCAGAGTGATCGACGAGATGGGAGTCGCATCAACACCATGCCATCTGGGACAGGACGGGGCAGGGGTTACTGGCCACTGTGCTCGGCACTGTGCCCATGACTGACACCCATTCGGCACTGTGCTGCCTAACCCCACCTGCTTCGAGGATAGCACGACGTGGAGAGTCAAGTCTAGGTATCTATAGCATTGGAATCAGTGTACAGGACCAACTACTCCCTCTGAGCCTCGGCAATCTGCTTTAGGATCTCGGTAGCCTCGGATTTCATGCCCGCCGAGCCCCCACGATGGTTCAGCCTCTGCACCAACTGGGCCTCAGCTCTCTACACTGTCGACATACAACGACCGGCACGTCATCCATAGCATGTGCCATGCCCTGCGTCAAGCTATCACTGGAGCTCCCACATCGCACAGGATCGAGCATGACCGGCGCGTCGCTCCAGTGCATCAAGGACAAGACCGCTCCGTCGACCATGCAGCCATAGTGACAAGCCACAGGGCTGGGCGCACCACCTCCACTCAAAAAGCACCACGTAGCGAACACATGTATTGCCCCTGTCCCCCCCTTCAACTATAAAAGGGAGTGACCGAGGCCGTTTCTAGACACCCTCAGACACACGAACACAGGCAGATAGACGCCCAGACGCACGCACAAACGGAGATGTCGCTCACACACACGCGCAAGCAACGCGCAACACTCTATAACACGCACACTCCTCCGCACTGCCTGAGATCAACATCTTAAGCAATCCACACCGCTCCACGCAGAGACCTGGGACTAGCTCCCTCTCTCGCCCTGCTTGTAAACCCCTACTACAAGCACCTCGGTGCAAGGAATATAAGATCGATCTCTCAGACTAGACGTAGGGCACCTATTGCCTGAACTAGTATAAACGTTGTGTCTCTTTGCATCATCATCTGGGATTAGGGGCACGCAGTATATTTTCACTAGTTGGTTGAGGGCCCAACGGTCCAAAACACTGACAACGACTGAGATCATGCTTGGTGCCGGGCCAAGTACATGTGGCCATATAGTTGTCGGTGAAGACTTTCTTCAGCTCTTCCCAGGATCCGATGGAGTCCGGCGCAAGGCTGGTAAACCAGCTCATGGCAAGTGGCATGAGCATGACGGGGAGATAATTCACCATGACACTGGTGTCTCCTCCGACGGCGCGAACAGCAGTGACGTAAGCCTATAGCCACTGTGTCAGGTTCATTCTTCCTTCGTAGGGCTCGACCCCAGTGATCTTAAAACCACGGGGCCACCAAAGTGTTCAGAGTACCCTTATGAAAGCCGGAGGCCCCTCAGGGTTGTCGACACCATCGTCTACAGCATTGCGATCAGGGATAGGCTTGAGGGCTGAGTCCGGGTTGCCGTACTCCTGCTCGTACTCCTGGCGGCGACGCACTTTGTCTTCATGGTGACTGAAATGACGTTGCTCGATATGCCATCACGCATCCCAAAGGTTGCTGAGGTGCACTCGAGCGTCCTGTTCAGCCTCCTGGTCATGTTGGTGACGGTGTTCGACGCGATTGCCCCCAGCGCCCCCCTAGAGAGGTAGCGACTGGTTGGCGAAATGGCTTTGACTGGGGCAACGATTGGATCTCGGCGCAGCTGATCGGTGAATCATGCTCGTAGAGCACGAAGGTCTCTGATCCTTGCGAATCTCATTGACCTAACAGTGAGCCGCTTTAAGCATGGTGACAACCTTAGCGAGCTTGGGCGTTTGAGGGAGACGAGCGAGCTCATTGGCGGCTACTACCAAATTGGCGCTTGGAGTCTTGAAGACGTCGTGGCCATCAACACGGAGAAATTCTTCGTCGAGGTCGCGGTGGAGCGGGAGCGGTCTTCCTTGTGAATCGAGCCGATTATTTCGAGAGGCATCAGCCCTTGCAATGGCTACCTCGTTTTCTCGATGCTGCGTGCGGTTGACATTCTAGTTCTCTCGAGCAACGCGCTCCTCCTCGGTTTCGCCATTCTAAGGAGGGTTGTCGATGCTGACATTGAAGATCGCACCACCCCAAAAGGGTAGAAGGAGGAGTTGCTCGGAGAAGGTTTAGGTGAGGGTCTCCATAGAGCCCTGAGACTCGGAGCCCAAAGTTTCTTCCGAGATGGTCTAGAGGGGCACCCTAGGGCACCGGCCTAAGTGTAGCATGTTGACGGCTGGCGGAAGCTGGACAGTGACCTGGTCAGTGAGTTTGCCCCTTAGGGCATGTTGGTAAGCGGCGGCGGCATTGGTGAACCTGAAGGGTATGGTCGTAACCTCTGTAGTCTCCCAAGTAGCCTCTGATAGATCTGGATCGGAGGGTGGTCGGCACTGAACCAGAGTGTCCAGAGCCGATTCGGCGATGGAGAGACAATTGGCGAGCCTCAGTCCGACCCGATCGATGGATTCAATTAGATCGTCATTGTTGATCTGCCTCCTCTGGTAGCGAGGAAGCGGACACGAGTTGTTGCTAAAGGAGACCTTGGAATCGGCTCCGAGATTGGATCTGCAGTTGCAGGTGCGGGGGTGGTCGGCGCAGAATCAATCTGCACCAGCTCGAGGAGCTCTCTGACTCCATCAGCGTTGATGACCCATGAGATGGATCCAACCATGAAGATCTGGCCAGGCTACGGAAGGGACGAAGAGCCTATGGAAAAAGCCATCTTGTTCGATAAGGAAACAACATGCACACCCCTACCTGGCGGGCCAACTGTCGATAGAATATCGTCAGTAGTCCTCCGAGGGATATCCCACGAAGGTAGATTGATCGGTAGAGGAGCGTGAGATCAAGAACAAGAAGGCAATAGAGACACACGAGTTAGACAAGTTTAGGCCATCAGTATGATGTAATACCCTACTCCTGTGGTCTGTTGGTTTGTATTAGCTATCGTATGATATTGCGTGAGTTTGGAGAGGGTCGCTGCCCACCTTATATAGTCCGGGGAGCAGGGTTACAAGTCAGTTAGATCTAAGAGATAACCGGAAAGTAATAACTGATTATAGGAATATTGGGATCATACATATCCTAACAGATCTCATAGTATCTTCAGGATATCTTCCTAGTGTCTTGCGGGAGGCGCCGAGCAGAGTCGTGCCCCGTAAGGCTTCATCTTGTGGGCTGGGCCACCCCTAGGGGCGTAGCCCATGTGGTCTGCCATGCATATTCGGGGTCATACCCCCCACACAATCACAATATGAAATCCAATCAATCACTAGGAGAAATCCAATCACAAGATGACATAAGATTTTTCTCTCGAGGTTCACATGCTTGTCGGTACGCTAGTCCCCATTGTGTCGACCAACACTTAGTGGTTCGGTGGCTAAGAGGTGTTGCACGAACCTCATCCAACAAATGGACACTGCAAGAACCTACCCACAAGTGAGGTAGCTCAATGACATGCACAATCCAATAGAGTACCTTTTGGCTCTTCACTGGGAGAAGGTTAAGAACCCGTACAAGCAACATATCGAGGCTAGAGACAATCACCAACTCCGCTCACCGATCCTCCAATCATCGGGTCATCTAGGTGCTGGCAAACACCAAGAGTAACAAGCTCACAACCAGCCCAAATCACCCAACTAGTGCCACAAGATGATGCAACTCAATGCAGTGCACTAGAGGCTCACCAATCTCACTCAAATGTTGAAATCAAGTTTGCAAGTGAGTGGATTGTGTTTACTCAGCTCATAAAGGGAGTGCACAAGTATATGAAGTGCCAAGAGAGAGTCCAAGGCCGGCCACACCCACTATTTATAGCCACACAAGCAAATAGAGCCATTGGCCCTTTGGAGCTACTATCTGCGAGGTCACCGGACATGTTGGTGCCTAGTACCAGACATGGTGGTGACCTACCCAATGGTCGAATTACAATGACTGGTTAGGGCACCGGACAGGGCAGTAGTGGTACCGCCCCTGGGGTGGCGGTGATCACCCAGCCAACCCTCCGAAAAGCCCCCCTCTCTAGATAAAGGGGCGGTGCACCATCGCACCCATGGCAATGACGATGAAGGTGACGATGGCAATGCCCCCCTTCGCTTGCGTTGCTCTTGTATGAAAAGTGGTGATGCCACCGGACAGCCCATGGCGGTGCCACAGCCATGCCAGAGGCGGTGCACATGGCCATGTCTGGTGACCACCCCACTATTGCCCTTCTCGGTGAAGTCCAGGTGGGCACCGCCCTAGGGGTGGCGATGCGACCTAGGCACCACCACAAGCTCACCAAGTTGCAAACTTTTTCACGATTCGATCCACGGCAACTAGAGCTATTCCTCGCAAGCAATGCTGACTCTCAAAGTGTTTTCTCAAAACATGTTAGAGCCAAGTTAGCATTTCTCAAAATATTTTCAATAAATATTTTTTGCTTGGTCTCCGATTGCGCACTAGGACTAAATGCACTGCATGAAGTCCAACACCTAGTGGCACTAGATGACTGAATTGTCTAGTAGAGAACCCCTCTTAATAGTACGGCCATCTACCCTAAACATGATCACACTCTCTATAGTGTCTTGATCACCAAAACAAAAACCCCTAATTATACCTTTGCCTTGATCTCCATAGGGTTTTGTTTTTCTCTTTCTTCTTTTTCAAGTTGAGCACTTGATCATCATCACATGTGGCCATGTCATTATTTTATGTGATCAACATCATTACTTGAGTGCCACCATGCTTCACAACTTGGATTGGACCACCTTTTCTAATCTACACACTTAGATCAAAGGTTAGTCCTTGGTTTCATCAACTATCCAAAACCAAACTAGGGATTTCACACGCTGAGCAACTCATAAAGGGAAAACAACATCAAAGAGAGAAGGCAACAACACTTAAAACTACCTTAAGTACTTTTATGACACATGTTCAATGTAATGTGCTTTGTTGGCTGCGATGACCTACACTGCAAACCCAATGCTACATGCGCCGCATCTCAATGGTTAGCACGGGGGCTAGGGTCAAGTTGACAAAGTGCACAACACAATGAATATAGCTCAATAAAGGGAAATTGACACTTGCTTTCCTACATGTTTTTCTTATTCGACTACCGAATAAATACTCACTCATCTTGTCCTCATGTTTTAAGATGTACAGGACAAGTCAAGTCGGCAACGACCCTCGAGTACTCCCTCGGGGGCTACCTCAAGGGGGTCACACCGTCTCTGGCTATGTCGTCACATTGCCACTAGCTACATTGACACACTGCCTTCAGGAACTCTATCGGCAAGGACCCTCAGGTAATCCCTCGGGGGCTACCTCGAGTCGGTCACACCACCTCTGGCTACATCATCACGCTGCCACCAGCTACGGTGATACGCTACCTTTGGGCACTCCGTCGGCAATGACCCTCTGATACTCCCTCGAGGGCTACCTCAAGCCGATCACGCTGCCTCTAGCTACGTCGTCACGCTGCCACCAGCTACGTCGACAGGCCGTCTTCGAGCACTCTATCGGCAATTACCCTCGGGTACTCCCTCGGGGCTACCTCGAGCCGGTCACGCTGCCTTTGGCTACATCATCATGCTGCCACCATCTATGTCGACATGACTCCTTCGCTCACATCGTTAGCAATGACCGCTTGAATACCGATTCGGCGACAAGCAAGGTGAGTATGCAAAATCTATAATACAAATGTACTAACTTTCCTCTATTTCCTCTGTTTTTATAGGCAGGGGATGCGCACGGCCAATGGAATTACAATAATCTCTTTGAGCAGCGTCGTCAGTTAAGGCTAGGCCACGTCTCCATGATCTCCGAGGGGAGGCCTTTTGAGGTATACATGGGGAAATGAGACACCAAAACTGATGCCTTCGCTTCATTGAGAAGAAACCCATCCGCGCAACCACGGAAGCCATGGGACCCAATGGTCTAGAATCTGACGTACCATCAAATGGAAACGGGGCTCCCAATCTTTCATCAGGTAAAGGTAACTATCGTTGTGGCGGAGAATGACACACCGATCTGGATTCAGATCAAAAGATTGAACCCTGCAATCTTAGCACCACAGCTCCTCTAGTTATCAACCAAGTCATGAACTAGGTTGACCTCACCAAGAAGGCTAATCCCTGTCTATGCAACAAAGAACACAAGCAAGAACAAGAAAGAACACAACCAAATTGCAGATGAATAATTAATCCCAAGAAGTTGGGGTCTCACAAACCGATGAACGATGAAACTGTTCTTGACAGAATAATCTAAGAAAAATCCAAACTGTAATGGAGGGGTGGTGGCTGTTTATGAAGACTCTAGGGTCATGCAAGACCCCTGGACGCGCCCCTAATGGGCCCAAACTCGATACATGGTCCAACGGACCAAAAGACTGTGTCGCAGCACCCTGGCAGATTCTGGACGCTAACTTGTGACCATGATTCCTGTTGATTCTGAATAGATTTTGATGTGAAACTACTTGGATTGGCTTCCTTATCAAATTAGCTTTCTATCCATATGTGGATCATCGAAAACAGAGTCCGGATGCGTCCTGGGTGACTAGTTTAAGGCAGACTGGTCCTAGAAGCCGAGGTAGACTCGAAATCATGTTGGACCGGGCCTCCGGTTCCTGTTGGACGTCCTTGCTGGTCATCTTCGCCTCCACCACGTCCTCTAAATCCTTCATGACCCTCTCCAATGTTCCTAAGCAAGATAACATTATTAGGTAGTAGTCTATTCTCAAAAGTATAAAACGAATCGCTTAAGAACGAGCTCACCTCTAAATTGAGTTGACGCATTCGAGCCCGGGTCATTGGACCTTGCATGACGGTTGGAGGATCAGCGGGTACATCTGAAGGAGTGATGTCCTCATCATCCTCCCCCTCTTAAAATGGAGTCATCCTCGACTCAAGCTCATCTTCTTCTCCCAAATAAGGTTTCAAATCTGCAATGTTAAAGGTGGGACTAACCCCGAACTCGGGTGGCAACTCAAGTTTGTAGGCATTATCATTTATTTTCTCAATTATCTTATAAGGATCAGCTGCTCTTGGCATTAATTTATACTTACACAGCTCAGGAAATCTATCTTTTCTCAAATGTAACCAAACCAAATCACCTGGTTCAAGTTTAATCTCTTTTCTACCTTTACTACCAGCAATTCTATACTTTTCATTCATTCTTCCAATATTTGCTTTAGTTGTTTCGTGCAACTTACGAATAAAATCAGCACGCTCTCTAGCATCACTATGTATTCTCTCAGTGGTAGGTAAAGGCAAAAGATCAATAGGAGCACGGGGGTTAAAACCATACACTACCTGAAAAGGACTTACCTTGGTGGTGGAATGTTCCGCCCTGTTATATGCAAACTCCACATGCGGCAAACACTCTTCCCACATCTTCAAATTGCGCTTCAAAATTGCTCTCAACATGGTGGACAATGTTCGATTAACAACCTCAGTTTGCCCATCAGTTTGGGGATGGCATGCTGTAGAAAATAGCAGCTTGGTCCCCAATTTATTCCACAACGTGCGCTAAAAATGACTCAAGAATTTTGCGTCGTGATTTGAAACAATAGTAGAAGGCATACCATGCAAGCGAATGATTTCTTGAAAGAAAAGGTCAGCAATATGAACAACATCATCGCTCTTATGACAAGGAATAAAATGTGCCATCTTAGAAAAATGATCAACCACCATAAAAATACTATCCCTCCCCCTCTTAGTCCTTGGCAAACCCAACACAAAATCCATAGATATATCAGCCCAAGGAGTAGAAGGAACTGGAAGAGGCATATACAAACCATGTGGGTTCAACCACGACTTAGCTTTTTGACATGTGGCACACCGAGCCACGTACCGCTCTACATCTCGCCTCATCCTTGGCCAAAAGAAGTGTGTGGACAGCACCTATTCCATCTTCTTGGCACCAAAATGTCCAATCAATCCGCCTCCATGTGCCTCTTGCAACAACAAAAGACGAATGGAACCAACTGGAATGCATAGGCGGTTAGCTCTAAACAAAAACCCATCATTGATCATAAACTTATTCCATGCACGTCCCTCTGTACAATTAAGCAACACGTCCTTAAAATCAGGATCAAGCACATATTGTTCTTTTATTGATTGAAGACCAAAAATCCGACAATCAAGTTGGGATAGCAATGTATATCTTCTAGACAAAGCATCAGCAATCACATTATCCTTCCCTTTCTTGTGTTTGATAATATAAGGAAAAGATTCAATAAATTCAACCCATTTAGCATGCTTGCGATTCAGATTATTTTGAGAACGAAGATACTTAAGCGATTCATGATCAGAATGAATAATAAATTCTTTAGGCCACAAATAATGACGCCACGTCTCTAAAGAACGAACAAGTGCATACAATTCCTTATAATACATGGAATAATTAAGAACAGGGCGATGCAATTTTTCACTAAAGTAAGCAATGGGTTTACCATCTTGCATCAAAACACCTCTAATGCCAACTCCACTAGCATCACATTCTAGCTCAAAAGTCTTACTAAAGTTTGGAAGTTGCAGCAATGGTGCGTGTGTAAGCTTGTCCTTCAAAGTGTCAAAGTACTCCTCATGTGCCTTTCCCCAATGAAACACCACCCCTTTCTTCATCAACTCATGCAATGGGGCAGCAATGGTGCTGAAATCTTTGACGAAGCAGTGGTAGAATCCTACAAGACCAAGAAAACTCCTCACCTGTGTGACGGTTTGTGGAACCAGCCAGCCCTTTATGGCTTCAATTTTCATCTCGTCCACCTCAATTCCCTATGGAGTTACAACATAGCCAAGAAAAGAAACTCAATCCATGCAAAAGATGCACTTCTCAAGGTTACCAAATAAACGTGCATCACGTAAAGCATTAAAACAGCACGTAAGTGATCCATATGTTCATCAAAAGACTTGCTATAAATCAATATATCATCAAAGTAAACTACCACAAAATGACCAATAAAAGCTCTTAAAACCTCATTCATTAAGCGCATGAAAGTGCTAGGTGCATTTATCAAACCAAAAGGCATAACTAACCACTCATACAACCCGAATTTGGTTTTAAACGCAGTTTTCCATTCATCTCCAAGTTTCATTCTAATCTGGTGGTAGCCACTTCGCAAGTCAATCTTAGTGAAAATTATAGAACCACACAACTCATCAAGCATGTCGTCTAGCCTAGGAATAGGATGACGATACCGAATAGTAATATTATTGATGGCTCTACAATCAACATACATACGCCAAGTTCCATCTTTCTTAGGAACCAAAAGTACAGAAATGGCACAAGGACTAAGGCTTTCACGTACATACCCATGGTCCAAAAGGTCTTGGACTTGCTGCTGAATTTCCTTAGTCTCCTCGGGATTGGTTCGATAGGCAGCACGGTTGGGCAAGGTTGCTCCCGGAATCAAATCAATTTGATGCTCTATTCCTCTCATAGATGGCAGCCCCGGGGGTATCTCAGCTGGAAAAATGTCCTCATACTCCTACAAAAGGTTAGTGATAGTAGGAGGCACCGAGCTAACAATATCATCAAGCGAAAACATAGCTCGTTTGCATACCAAAGCATAGCAAATATCATCATCAGAAATTTCAGCAAAGTTACATTTTGTTGCAAGCATAACACCACCCTTCAATTTAATTCCCTCAACCATAGAAATAGATGTAGACTTATCCTTTTTAGGTGGGAAAATAGAATTAGCAACTTGCTGATTTTTAGATTGAACTTCATTCAAACTAGCAGTGTGTTCTCTATCAGCTTGTACAATTTGAGCAGGGGTCAAAGGTACCAAAGTAATTTTCTTTCCTTTATGAACAAAAGTGTATTTATTACTTCTACCATGGTGTGTAGCATCATTATCATGTTCCCAAGGACGACCCAATAAAAGTGAACAAGCTTGCATAGGCACCACATCATAATCAACAGAATCAGCATAAGAACCAATGGAAAATGAAACTCTGCAAGTTTGTGTTACCTTTGCTTTACCAGAATCATTTAGCCACTGAATATGGTATAGACGTGGGTGTGGGCGTGTGGTCAAGCCAAGCTTCTTGACCAAATCAGAACTCACCAAATTGTTGCAGCTACCTCCATCAATAATGACACGTGCTCGACAGTTGCTGATGATGAAGAAAATCTAGAACAAGTTATGGCGTTGTAGCTTCTCAGGTTGCTAGACTTGTGAGCTGAGCACCCATTGTACAATGATGCTCCTATAGGACGTCGTGGCCTCGTCACCAAGGACTTCGCTATCCTCCTCATCTGCATCTTGGTCTTCTTCATCCTCAATGTCAGAGGTGCTAATGCAACCATCTTCTGTAGCAATATATACCCGTTGACTTGGGCAGTCCTTCTGCACATGGCCAATGCCATGGCAGCGGTGGCACTGAATGCCCGAAGTGCGTCCCGTCGATGCAACGGATGAGGCACTCTTAGTAGGCACCTACAAAGAATTGTTACCTGAATCTGAAGGTCGTGTGGGAGGTGCCTTAGGTGTAGCAGAAACTCCAAAGGCTGTTGGTCGCTTGCTTGCTGGTGGAGGCGCCTGAAAAGTGGTTGGCTTGGTCAGCCCCGAAGATGGTGTCGAGCGTGGCGTGTATGTGGTGCTGACCTTGCTCTTGCTCTGCTGTTCACGCCCCTGCAATTCCTTTTCTGCAAGCATAGTAAACTGAAACAACTGGTTGACAGTGTTAAATTCTTTATAATCAACAATGTCCTGAATCTCATGCCTCAAACCCGAATAAAAACAATAGATGGCATCTTCGATCCCCTCCACAACACTACAGCGCATCAATCCCTTTTGGAACTCGCCATAGTAATCCTGTATAGATTTATCTCCTTGTTCTAATCGCATCAATTTCTTACGTAAATCTCTATGATAAGGAGGAACAAAGCGATCACGCATAGCTACCTTAAGTTCTTCCCATGTACTAGGTAAAGCATCCTGTGCAGCTAGCCCATTCCACCAAATAATGGCAAAATCCTTAAACTCACTAGTAGCTTATCGAACTCTATGATGCTCAGGCACAAGGTGGGCACTAAAATTTTGTTCTACTGTCATCTCCCAATCAAGATATCCCTCAGCATCATAATGACCCAAAAAAGATGGTATTGTGAACTTAATCTTAGCATAAGGATCATCGGGTACACGGTGATTATTACCTTGATGGTGGTGGACACCACCCATACCTGTTGTGTTGCGGCGAAGACGTCGTCGTAATCTTGCTTGTCGGAAGGCTACTCGATCTATGTTCCCAATGGTAACATGCACCATGTCTTCTGGCAAGAGACCATCAGTGTTGCTGCCGGAGGCGTCATTGTTGTTGACCGCCACCAATGTTTCCAACTCAGTAACCTTGTCGATTAGCGTGGAAATTCGTTTGTCCAATCTCTCCATGCTGTTGCCAATGTTGAGTTCAATGAGTGCGTCAGTGAAGGCCTTCCTGACGGCCTCATTCATCCTTTTTGGGGCATCCTCTAAAACAGCTTGTAATTGCTCTTGGCTGACACACTCGTTGAAACCCTTAGGATTGTTATCTCCAGTCTGATCACCTCCTACCATTGTAAACACAAAAACAGGAACAAACGGTGAAAGTTATCCCTACCAAATGACTATGTGGTTGCAGTGGTGTCACTTTTCACAGCAAGTGAAAGCGTCTTACCAAGCTCTTACAAAGTTCTTACCAACGCAAGCAGTGGGCGGTACAACCGGCAGCTGGTTCGTGATACCTGTGAGGCAATGGTACTGAGATTACAAAGCCCTTTTTTGTATTGATCTGAAGAATTTTAGGAGCTTGGAAGGCAAACAAAGAGTAATATGTATATCTGGCACACAAGTCAGTAACAGAAAATAATGCTGAATTATAGTCCAAAGTACTTGTTTACACCAGAATTTGGAAGAAGAGTTGCAGGGATTTGGAAGCTCCCGAAAATTATGTCATCAAGGAATCAGCTGCGAGGAGATCAGAGCTAGTTGATTCAGACGCACTAGAATCGCTTTCTTCAGATAGCGCCGGCAGATGACGATAGAGGCTACGATCGGCGTTGGGGCGAGACATGCTGGACTCTACAAAAAAGGGAAAGATTAGAGTCGAAGTTATCTTAAATTAGGAATATTTTTATCATACCAAAGATTGTATTGAGTCGTACTCGAGTAAGGTTCGTTTTAGGCTTCGGGTATAAATACCAAACCCCGGCTATTGTAAATCATCAACCAATCAAATACAAAGTCAATTACTTTTTTTGGCTCCGACCACCCCTTAGGAGTAGGAGTAGAGTAGATCTCGGCGAGTTCTTCAGCAACTACGGCTGCATCGATCCGGTCGACCTCCACTGCTTGTCTGTAAGTACCATCATGGTTTATACCTCTGTTCGTATGGATGCATCGATCCGGTTGAACCCCACTACGACTCTGGTATAAGCTAGTTATCGACTCTTGTCTAATTCAAGTATGGCCTGTGTGATTCTGCCTCACACCCCACTGCTTGAATTAGATCAAGGTCAAGTTATCGGCTCTACCTTAGCATGGTAGTCTTTGGTAGATTCATTAAGTTACCGATATTGCTTATTGCTTTCATTGTTTATCTAATTACAGCAATATCATTCTGCCCGATTGAGATTGATCTGGATCGGCTTTACATCTTGTTTAACTCATTGTTTGCTAATTTAAAACTGATCTAATCTACATCTTAAGCGATGAGTTATGTTTTTATCGGCTGTTTTGCATCAATCTTAATCGTGCATAGCGTGCGGTTAAGGCATGTCCAATCTTGAGTAGATCTATTAGCTAATGAAAACCATTCCATGGCTCGTCATCACGGCCTGTGGGATTCTGCCTCTCACCCCACTGTTGGCACCGTAGAGCAGGGATCGTTAGTTGGCAGACCCGTTCCTGAGAAGGCATGACCTTAACTGTGCGCTATGCCTGAATCGGCTATTTAGCTGATATCGAATGCTTTCACGAATAGTTCGCATTACGAGATCATTGAAGTAGAGATAAGTTGAAAGATATGTTAGCCCCATGATCTTGTTATTGTATTATGGCCTGCATGATTCTGCCTCACGCCCCACTGATATTAGTAATGAGTTAGGGTCATCGAGTCTATTGTTATTTCTACGGCCTGCATGATTCTGTCTCATGCCCCACTGGTTATAACGATAGATGAGATCTAACATGTTCATTAGATTTATCTTTATTAAATGGTTAAGTGATATTGAATTGTTTCTTTATTTAAAAAGGAGTTCGGTTACTTATAATCATTGGCTCAGTACAAACCGATCACCGTTGATACCTTATTGCCATTGATTAATGTTTGCTTAAATAACATTTATCTTGAATGATAACCGATTCTTCTTATACAGCCTCATGAACTTTAACCGATTCATTCTCATATCGGCTCTCAAAGCCGCACATTCAGGACTGTCTGGCAACACTGGCACGTTTCGCCCTTAATTACTGATGAGCTTTCTCTCCTTGTCAATTGCAGGGTCAAATTGACTGGCACGTCTTGGGAGGATTGCGCAGGATCGACCACCCTTGCGCTGAAGCTAGGCGGATCTGCTTCATCGAGCGGACCCTTCTGGCTTGCTGCGTGTGTCCTCGGCACAAAGACGAAAATTTTATGTCGACACACATTTCTAGCACGCCCGGTGGGACACCACAATCATCATGGTGGTTCACAACAGCGACAACATTCTTATAGTACATTATGAAGACCTACCTGACGAAGAGAAGAATACCATCAACAAAACTATAGAAGAATTTCAGAAGAAGTGTTTGTTGTCCTACACCAAAACACGTGACAGCACAATTATTCAGAAATTTCCACTACCAAGAGTTCTACTACATGGCCAGACAGATACGGTTGAAGCTAAAGACAGGCGTTTCTTTACGGAAGCCATAGACAAGTTTGTTCGTGATGCCATATTGAGCTGCAATGAAGCTTTCATTGACGCATTTCACAACGCCATGAAAGAGGCGATTCATGGAATTTCAGTTGGTCAGGTTGGATCGACTTGTTATAATATTCCAGATCCATCGACTCAAGGGACTAATCAAGTCAGTACTGGCCATCAAGAAGCAGTGCCAGCTGGTAATGGTGACATCCAGACACTTCAAGGTTCATCTGAACAAACTTCAGGTACTGCTACAAATCAGATACAGTACAATCCTGGACCATCAGTATAGCATGTGCAGCAGCCGACGGGGCAAGGTCAAAACTAGATGATCAATTTTGGCACATCAGGCCACATACCATTGTCAGCTCAGAAGATAGCACCATCAATTCAAAGGATCCAAAGAGATATAGATCCTTATATCTATGATCAGAGACTTCAAGCAGCAAGCCAGCAAAGGACCCAACAGATTAAGATTCCACAAGGCTATCACTATGGCACGGATTATAACACCCTCCACATGATACGAAATCTAGGATATCAAGGCACGTGGGATTTCAATCCACAGATGGGTCAGCAAGTACCGAGAAATCCAAATCCGCAAGCTAACGAGTTGCTGCTCAAGGTGTCCGAGATGATGAAGAATCAGTTCGGTCTGAAGCCAAAATGAATGACTTTTTTGTACAAACGCCCATATCCAGAATGGTATGATTTGGTCGCTCTTCCTACGAATTACAGGCTCCCAGAATTCACCAAGTTCACTAGTCAAGACGGTACAAGCACGATAGAACATGTCAGTCGGTATCTTACACAATTAGGTGAAGCAACAGTTGAGGATGCCCATCGAGTTCGTTTCTTATCCTTGTCCCCGTCAGGGCCGGCCTTCACTTGGTTCTCGTCACTACCAGTCAACTCCATTGCCAATTGGGCTGACCTAGAGAAGAAATTTCATACATATTTTTACACTGGGACTAGAGAGAAGAAAATAACCAGTTTGACAACCATGAGACAGAAGACTAATGAATTGGGCACTGAGTTTCTTTAGATATTCCAAGAGACTAAGAATCTGTGTTTCTCATTGAGCTTGGCTAATGATCAGCTAGCTGCTCTAGCCATCCAAGGAATGCTGCCAACGTGGAAAGAAAAGCTGCTAGGACAAGAGTTTAATAACTTGGGACAATTGGCTCAATGGGTGGCAGTGCTCAATAGCCAATTCCAGAGTATGCGCAGAGATACTTGGTTCCAGAAGAGCACCATAGTAGCCGAAGCTTATGATCCATACTCAATTGAAGACGGCTATGAAGATGAAGAAGAGGAGGTTGCTGCAGCTGAATGGAATTGGGGCAAGAAGACAGTAATGGTGCCAAATCCTTGGGGAAGAAGAGTCGAGGAGTGCTATGACTTTGATGTCATAAAATTAGACAAGCTCTTTGACTTCTTACTTGAAAAAGGCCAGATAAAATTGCCGAACAATCATGTTATGTTACCCCCTGAACAGTTGAAGAATAAGAAGTTCTGCAAATTCCATAATGCTACTTCTCATTCCACTAATGAGTGCAGAATTTTCTGATAGCATATACAAAGGGCTATTCAGCAAGGGAGGCTCAAGTTTGATACGCCTCGGAAGATGAAAGTTGATGATAATCCTTTCCCAGGAGATCAAAATATGGTTGATGTTGGGATATTCAAAGGAAAGACTAAGGTCCTAACATCGGCTAGATTGAGAGAAGCTAGAACAGTTGATCCCAAGATGCAAGTATCGGCTGATGAATACAGAGAGATTAGAAAACATCGTGATCAGCAGAGGAGCCGATATGAGTAGGGGGAAACATCAAAGGATGGAGTGATGAAGCCATGAGTTACATCCTGAATACTGTTGAATAAGTGGAAGCGACAGAAGGAAAAGGATTATCAGCAGTGGCTAGAGGATCAAGAATACCAGCGTCAATTGGAAGAAGAAAGGTATGAAAGGGAGCAAGCTGAATCGCACTGGAATTGTCCTTTCTTCAGATACTACTGGAACGAAGGTTTGAAATTGCCTGCTAGACATGATTGTCCAGAATGCAGCAATCAATATTGGGAGTTTAGGCAATCTCAAATCAACCACTAGTCTATCCATGCTCAAGATGCATATCATCATAATAGCATGGATCGGCACTTAAAAAATAAAAGTATTCATGATCGGCTGGGAAAAAGAGTTGTTGACCAAGACTGGGCTAGTTATGAAGAAGGAAGCAACCAAAGGGAACATGTCTGGCAAGAGGGCCAATGGTGCCTCGGAGGATTGACAAGAAGCCAGAAGAGAAGGGTACAATGCCTAAGGAATAAAGAGATGGAACAGGCTCAGGCATCCAGTAAAACTCAAGTATGGCGTACCAAGCAAACAGCCGATAGAAAGCAACCATCGGCTAATATCCAAATGGATTTTCTGTTGCCATCGGAACTCAGAATCAATGGTGAAAGCCCACAGCCGATCCAAGCAGTCGGCTTTGAAAATTTGTGTTAATGGATAATCCAATAGATGGTACAGATGGTAAACTAGGGCACGGCTTCACATCGGCTAATGAATTGGAAGAAGTGGATATTGGTTCTAGAGACAGACCTAGGCCGACATACGTAAGTGCTAAATTGGGCCTGGAGTATAGGCGGGAATTAATTAATTTATTGAAGGAATTTAAAGACTGCTTTGCTTGGGAATACAACGAGATGCCTGGTTTAGATCGGTCAATTGTTGAACATCGGTTGCCAATCAAACCTGGATATCGGCCATTCAAGCAAGCCCTAAGGTGATTCAATCCAAACGTGCTTGATGATATTAAAAAGGAGACTGAGAGGCTACTAGAGGCGAAGTTCATCCGACCATGCTGATATGCAGAGTGGATATCGAACGTTGTCCCTATATACAAGAAGAATGGAAAATTAAGGGTTTGCATTGATTTTAGGGATCTAAACAAAGCCACACCCATGGATGGTTATCTGATGCCAATAGCCGATATGTTAGTAGATGCAGCAGCTGGGCACAAGGTTATTAGCTTTATGGATGGCAATGCAGGGTATTACCAAATTTTCATGGCTGAAGAGGACATAGCAAAGACCGCTTTCAGGTGCCCTAGCGCGATCGGCTTGTTCGAGTGGGTTGTGATGACCTTCGGTCTAAAGAATGCTGGTGCCACTTATCAAAGGGCAATGAATTATATCTTTCATAAGTTGATCGGTAGGATTGTCGAAATCTACATTAATGATGTGATGATAAAATCGATAGGGTACAAAGAGCATCTAGCTGATTGGAGGGAAACTCTGGAATGCACAAGAAAGCATGGTCTGAAGATGAATCCTAATAAGTGTGCCTTTGGAGTATCAGCTGGGCAATTCTTGGGTTTTATAGGTCCACGAGAGGGGGATTGAGGTCGGTCAGAAGAGCATGAAAGCAATTGATGATGCAGGTGCCCCCGACCACTAAGACAGAGTTGCAATCTTTGCTTGGCAAGATTAATTTCATCAGAAGGTTTATTTCAAATTTGTTCGGAAAGGGTTCTTCCATTTTCTCCCTTGTTGAAATTAAAGAACGATCAAGAATTCAGATGGGGTGACGTACAACAGAAGACGTTTGAAGATATAAAAGAGTATATGAAGCATCCACCCGTGCTAGTTCCTCCTCAGCAGGGTAAGCCCTACAAGTTGTACATATCGGCCGATGACAAAACAATTGGATCGGCCCTGATACAAGAGTTTGAAGGAAAGGAGCGAGTGGTTTTCTATTTAAGCAGGAGACTTCTAGATCCAGAAACAAGATATTCTCCCACCAAAAAGTTATGCTTGTGCTTATATTTCTCTTGCACCAAGTTGAGGCATTACTTATTGTCAGCTGAATGTACGGTTGTTTCCAAGGCTGACATAATCAAGCACATGTTATCGATGCCGATACTAAATGGGAGAGTGGGAAAATGGATTCTCGCGTTATCAGAGTTTGACTTAAGGTACGAATCGGCTAAAGCAGTCAAAGGGCAGGTAATAGCCGATTTTGTCACCCAGCATCATAAACCAAGCATGAATTATGTAGAGCCAGTGCCTTGGATGTTATTCTTTGATGGATCATCTTGCAAGCAAGGTGGTGGCATTGGTATTGTTATTATTTCACCTCGGTGGGCAAATTTTGAGTTTGCCATTTCAACCGAGCCAATGGTTACCAACAATCAAGCAGAGTATGAGGCTGTTCTGAGAGGGATTCAACTTCTTCATGAGGTAAAGGCCTGAAGCAATTGAAATATTTGGAGACTCACTATTAATTATTAATCAGTTGATCGGCCTATATGAGTGCAAAGAAGACACTTTGAGGAGATATTATGATGAGTGTCAGAGGTTGCTCAAAGAGTTTCCTCATGTCTCATTTCAGCACATTCTGAGGGCACATAATCAAGAAGCTAACCAGTTTGGCTCAAAGTGCATCAGGTTATCGAGTAATTCAAGAAATCTTGAGCAATGAAACCTTGGATAATGATTGGAGAGTTGAGATAGTCGACTACCTTAGAAATCCATCACTGAAAAGCTACTAGAAAGCTAAGGTATAAATCGACTAAATACGTTTTGCTGGATGATCAGCTGTATTACAAAACGATCGATGGGGCCTTACTCAAATGTCTGAATCAAGAAGAGGCCAAGGTGTTGATGGGCGAGGTGCATGAAGGGATATGTGGAGCTCATCAATCGGCTTATAAGATGAAATGGATTATCCGTAGAACTAGATATTTCTGGCCAACAATATTAGAAGATTGTTTTGAATATTACAAGGGATGCCAAGACTGTCAATGTTTTGGTAATATCCAGAAGTCGCCTGCATCGGCCATGAACCCAATAATTAAGCCATGGCCGTTTCGAGGCTGGGGAATTGATTTAATTGGCCAGATCTTTCCGCCCTCGAGCAAAGGACATAAGTTCATATTGGTAGCAACAGATTACTTCACCAAGTGGGTTGAAGCAATCCCCTTGAAAACGGTAACTTCAAAAACATGGTTGATTTTGTCAAGGAGCATATTGTGTATCATTTTGGAATTCCACAAACCGTCACTACCGATCAAGGGACCATGTTCACATAAGAGGAATTCGAAGATTTTGCTACCAGTATGGGGATCAAGCTGCTAAATTTGTCTCCTTACTATGCTCAGGCTAATGGTCAGGAAGAGGCATCCAATCAGATTATGATTAAGCTGATCAAGAAGAAAATTAAGGAACAGCCCAGGAAGTGGCATTCGATGCTTAATGAGGCACTATGGGCATACAGGATGGCCTGTCATGGATCAATTAAAACATCACCTTATGAGCTTGTGTATGGCCATAACGCAGTCCTTCCTTGGGAAGTTTAGACTGGATCGAGGCGTGTTATGTTACAGAATGATTTGACAGCCGAAGTCTACAAAAATCTTATGATGGACGACTTAGAAGACTTGAGTTGCCTTCGGCTGTGCGCTCTCGAAAATATTGAAGCCAATAAACTGAGGGTCGCAAAATATTACAATAAAAGGATTAAGAATAAGCAATTTTTTGAAGGAGATTTGGCATGGAAAGTGAAATTGTCGATTAGGTCAAAGGATAGTAAGTTCAGCAAATGGTCACCCAATTGGGAAGGGCCTTATCGGATCAAACGATGTGCACTTGGTAATGCTTATATTTTGGAAACACTAGGAGGATGAAGAAGAGTTTGGCCGAGCAATCAATGGGAAATATCTAAAGAAATATTATCCCAACATTTGGATTGACACTTAAATAGCTGATTTGTTCGGTCAACAGCTCTAATAGCCGATATCAGAAAGGTATCGCCTCTAGTACAAAAAACAAACCCAAAAGAATAGAAGCCGGTACGATGCGTATCGCCTATAGGAGGAAAGTAAACATGGATGAAGTGATATGTATAATATGAAACACGAGACAAAGGAATATCATTCAAGACAAGGGAAGTGTTTGCTAAAAATCACCTATTACAAGCTATGGGCCGGAAAACAATTTGCTCACTACATCATCGACCAAAGTATTGAAAGATACAGAGTTGGCGACGCTACAGAATTCCTCAATCAAATGCTCATGATCCTCGGGAGGCACTGCATCCGGGAAACCATGAGGAAGAAGTTGAAGATTGTGACCAGAGCGGGCTTGTGCAATAGCCAACGCTATAGCAGCACCATGGTGAACGCCATGGAGAGCAACCTCCTTAACGTGGATTGGAATATCATGCAAACAGACTACCGGAATGGCGCCCCTGGCATTGACAAATCCTGCCGTGTGATCTACAGCTGATCGAAGGCTTTCCAACTGAGCAGTTAGATTTGAAAATTTCAAAGAAAGGGTTGATCAGAGGATCTCAAAGGCAAAGTTAAGAAAAGCGAAGGAGATTGTGGTAGTTGTCTTACCTGTAATTTTGGCTTCAACCCTGGCCAACCGTTCCCTCAGATCAGCCTCGGAGGACGATCGGATTTGAATCATGGCTAGAGCCGACTCCACGAGAGAAAGACAGTTGGTTAAACTTTGATCAGTCCGATCAATGGAAGCGATTAGATCGTCATTATCAATCTGCCTCCTCGAACAACTGGGAAGCTGGCGACAAATCAGTGTTGAAGATGATCTTGAAGATTGGACAAAGTTGACCCTGTGCTCCGGGCGGTGGAGACATCCCGAGTAGCACATTCCCGGCGATGGAGATGCTGGCGTGATGATGCGGACCCATTAAGAACTTCCTCAGTAGGCCCCTTGCTATTCTCCATGGTCTCAAACCTACAGAAGAGCAGGAACTATGCTAAAGACACAGAAGGTTTGAGACGAGATGGGTAGTTTTCCGAGCCCAGCCGTGGCCCACATATATAGCCTAGGGAGGCGAGGGGATGGATTTCGCCGAGAGTGCGAAAATTGAAAATGGATACGGAAGCGGATCGGCACTCCGGAATTTAAGGGGAGAGAAAACGAAGAGATAACAGATTTGGACTTATTGCTTCCCTAGATTACAAAACGTCGTGGGATGGATACGAAGAATTTACATTAACCAGAAAATCAACCCACCAAGACTTCTTTGGGTTGAAGGGAGTCCGAGCCCCCACAAGGCTAAAGGTCATCATGAACTAGGTCACATCGGCCGGATAATGGAATTATACCAGGAGGAGAGGAAAGGCCCGCCGCTTGGCAGACTCCTAACTAGTTTCTTGGTGATTGGGAAATGCGGGAAAGAAGCCTGTGGCTCTCCCAGTGGGCGTTTGATGAAGCAAACAAGGGGAAGGTGTCCACACGTTTTAGCCCTTGCAAACACTAGAACAACTTTATGAGCATAGAGAGAAGACTCAGGTGGTATCACAAGACTTCTTCTAGCCGCAATAGCTGATTCTCTTGCTTGACAAGGCACTAGAATAAGCGACACAATCACCCTATACACAAGAATTCTTCTAGCCACTCAAGACATTCATAGCAAAAAGATGGACCATGGAGGGTCTGGCGAAGTCAGAGCTCGAGAAGGCATGGAAGAGAAACATAACTGAATCATTAAGCTACTCTCACTGGGAGCAGATAGGCATTTTATAGCCGGTCTAGAAGGATGAATCCAAGTGCCCATGAAGCAATGATGCTCTTGTAAAAGTTGTGAAGCATGGGCTCATGAGCTGACATATGCAGCGACAAACAGTAGACCCCACATCAAGATTCTCTACCCATGACTATAGACCCATCGGAGATGAAGACGTGATAATTTTGAAAAAAAAACTTTTATTCCAAAATTGGGGGACATGTGTTTACACTAGAATTTGGAAGAAGAGTTGCAGGGATTTGGAAGCTTCTGAAAATCATGTCATCAAGGAATCAGCTGCAAGGAGATCGGAGCTAGTTGATTCGGACGCACTAGAATCGGCTTTCTTCAGATAGTGCCGGCAGATGACGACAGAGGCTACAATCGGCGTTGGGGCGAGACATACTGGACTCTACAAAAAAGGGAAAGATTAGAGTCCAAGTTATCTTAAATTAGGAATGTTTTCATCATACCAAAGATTGTATTGAGTCGTACTCGAGTAAGGTTCGTTTTAGGCTCCGGGTATAAATACCAAACCCCGGCTATTGTAAATCATCAACCAATCAAATACAAAGTCAATTACTTTTTCGGCACCAACCACCCGTTAGGAGTAGGAGTAGAGTAGATCTTGGTGAGTTCTTTAGCAAGTATGGCTACATCGATCCGGTCGACCTCCACTGCTTGTCTATAAGTACCATCATGGTTTATACCTCTGTTCGTATGGCTGCATCGATCCAGTCGACCCCCACTGTGACTCTGGTATAAGCTAGTTATCGACTCTTGTCTAATTCAAGTATGGCATGTGTGATTTTGCCTCACACCCCACTACTTGAATTAGATCAAGGTCAAGTTATCGGCTCTACCTTAGCATGGTAGTCTTTGGTAGATTCATTAAGTTACCGATATTGCTTATTGCTTTGATTGTTTATCTAATTACAGCAATATCATTCTGCCCGATTGAGATGGATCGGCCTTACATCTTGTTTAACTCATTGTTTGCTAATTTAAAACTGATCTAATCTACATCTTAAGCGATGAGTTATGTTTTTATCGGCTGTTTTGCATCAATCTTAATCGTGCATAGCGTGCGGTTAAGGCATGTCCGATCTTGAGTAGATCTATTAGCTAATGAAAACCGTTCCATGGCCCATCATCATGGCCTGTGGGATTCAGCATCTCACCCCACTGTTGGCACCGTAGAGCGGGGATCGTTAGTTGGCAGACCCGTTCCTAAGAAGGCATCACCTTAACTATGCGCTATGCCTAAATCGGCTGTTTAGCTGATATCGAATGCTTTCACGAATAGTTCGCATTACTAGATCATTGAAGTAGAGATAAGTTGAAAGATATGTTAGCCCCATGATCTTGTTATTGTATTACGGCCTGCATGATTCTGCCTCTTGCCCCACTGATATTAGTAATGAGTTAGGGTCGTCGAGTCTATTGTTGTTTCTACGGCCTGCATGATTATGTCTCATGTCCCACTGGTTATAACGATAGATGAGATCTAGCATGTTCATTAGATTTATCTTTATTTAATGGTTAAGTGATGTTGAATTGTTTCTTTATTTAAAAAGGAGTTCAATTACTTATAATCATTAGCTCAGTACAAACCGATCACCGTTGATACCTTATTGACATTGATTAATGTTTGCTTAAATAACATTTATCTTGAATGATAACCGATTCTTCTTATACAACCTCATGAACTTTAACCGATTCATTCTTGTAAATATGCTGGGATCGACTATTCAGTCGATCTCCTCTCATATCGGCTCTCAAAGCCGCACATTCGGGACTATCTAGCAACGCCGGCACGTTCCGCCTTTAATTACTGATGAGCTTTCTCTCCTTGTCAATTGCAGGATCAAATTGACTGGCACGTCTCGGGAGGATTATGCAGGATCGACCACCCTTGCGCTAAAGCTAGGCGGATCTGCTCCATTGAGTGGACCCTTCCAGCTTGCTGCGTGTGTCCTCGGCACAGAGACGAAAATTTTGTGTCGACAGTACTTGTTCTCATTGCTAGTCTAAAATGCTCCAAGTACCAGGTGTGTAACAAACAAAAGTATGGTGGATAGCAAGGAGACAGGTGTGTGAAAAACAAATATGGTGGATGGAAACAACAACACAAACAAGGAATCAGACAGCACACGCTAACACAGCTCACTTTCGTCTTCTCTATGTGCTTCTCTAGATATTGTTCCTCTTTTGCCCCTCTCTTTTTTCTATTTTTTTGGGCTGTCGTTGTTTTTGGGAAATTTCGACTTTTTTATTTTATTTTTTTGATATTTTTTCTTCACTTAGGAGCACAAAAGAAGTAACCACAAAAAATATGAGCTTAAACAAGTGAAAGACGTGGCCTTTGGAATTTTTAGAAAACTTGCTCAAAATCGACAAAAACCTTGTGACCACGAAAAGAGGATCTTGTGACCACTTTTTGACTAATTTAAAATTTTCTAACCCTGGCAAAGCGAGGGATGGATGGATCTGAAATTTTTTTTCTGATCGATTTTGATATATGGAACGTCGAAATCAGAGTTCGTATGCGAAAACTAGACCAGTTTTAAGAATTGACTCCGAATTAGAGGACAAAACGGGAACAATGTGCGCAAAATTGGTCACCGCAGCAAAGATTTGATGGAAACGATAGGGGAAAGTACACAAACTAGACTCTAACACGACCTAGCCAGCAACAAGACCTTGACCAGGACACAAACTCAACACGACAGACTCTGAAACCGAAATATGCAAAGGCTATGGCGCGGAAGGTTCTAGGACAGGGAAAAAAATATGGCACTGGAGTATGGGACAAAAGCGAAACACTCAAAACTAGGGGATAAATGTAAACCTGATGGTATACCTTAGCTCTGATTACCACTTAATGGAAATGGGGATCCCGATCTTCCGTCAGGTAGAGGTAACTATTGTTGTGGTGGAGAATAACACACTGATCCGACTTCAGATCGAAAGATCGAACCCTGCAATCTTAGCACCACAGCTCCTCTGGTTATCAACCAAGTTACGAACCAGGTTGACCTCGTCAAGAAGGCTAATTCCTGTCTGCGCAATGAAGAACACAAGCAAGAACAAGAAAGAACACAACCAAATTGCAGATGAATGATTAATCTCACAAAGTTGGGGTCTCACAAACCGATGAACGGTGAAACTGTTCTTGACAGAATAATCTAAGCAAAACCCAAACCTTAATGGAGGGGCGGCGGCTGTTTATGAAGACTCTAGGGTCGTGCAAGACCCCTGGACGCGCCCCTAATGGGCCCAAACTCGATACATGGTCCAACGGACCAAAAGACGGTGTCACAGCACCCTGACAGATTCTAGACACTAACTTGTGACCACAATTCCCGTTGATTCTGAATAGCTTTTGACGTGAAACTACTTGGATTGGCTTCCTTAACAAATTAGCTTTCCATCCATATGTGGATCATCGAAAATGGAGTCCGGATACGTCATGGGTGATCAGTTTAAGGCAGACTAGTCCTGGAAGCCGAGGTAGACTCGAAATCATGTTGGACCGGGCCTCCGGTTCCTGTTGGACATCCTTGCTGGTCATCTTCACCTCCACCACGTCCTCTAAGTCCTTCATGACCCTCTCCAATGTTCCTAAGCAAGATAACATCATTAGGTAGTAGTTATTCACAAAAGTATAAAAAGAATCGCTTAAGAACGAGCTCACCTCTAAATTGAGTTGACGCATTCGAGCCCGGGTCATTGGACCTTTCATGATGGTTGGAGGATTAGCGGGTACATCCAAAGGAGTGATGTCCTCATCACCATCACCCAAGCCGGTGCAAGCGAGTGATCTGATACTCAGATCGGGTGCTTAGCCCGGCTCACCCTTGTAGTAGGTGTAAACTGTAGTGACTTGTTCAGTATCGACCCTGCCCCTACTAGAATCAGGGGATATTTGGGAGGGTTGCCAGTCCAACCCTAAAACCTCTGACACTAGGTGTCACGTAAATCTCCCAATGCCCGGACGAGCTCGAAGTACCTTATTTTAGCGGATGTGTGCCCCTTTGTGGGAAATCAAAAAACTGGTTGGCCCATGGCTGTAACCAAAGTATGAGCTCCTAGAATCTAGAAAAAGAGTTTTATGACATGCCCCCACTGGTAAGGCTTTGTCCTACCACTTCCTTTTAGTGATAGCGAACGTTCACTCGTTCTATCCGTTACCAGCTCAAAAAGTAATATGCGCTACTGCCCATAGCTGCTCATGCGTTCGTTACTCGCCCATGACAGTTCCTAGCCCGGGATGCTATTGGCCTCAGGGCTCCGAGATAATGACCTCGCTCTTCCCACTAATTAGGCTCATGAAAATTTGAGATCTGCTACATAACAGATCCCGAAGAAAAACATGGCGCCCTTAGTGCTGTTAACCAATGACCCGAATCGGGTCACTCAAAAACCAGCAGGCTTAGTGACGCACGAGCGATGGAGGTACACCTACCCCATCCTCATCATTGTTCTGCGACTAGGACTTAATCATGCACAACCACTAATTTATACACCGGAATACGTCGGGAACCAACTTCCCGAGTACAGCGGTGTTTTCACCCTAACATAGGCGCCTATGGACGCCCTAGAAGCTATGCTTCCGGTTATCGGGTGCCACCACCCGAACGAGATGTTGACAACGTCCTGAGGGCTACGCCCAGGAAACTACGTTTCTCAATATAGGGTGTACCTCCTAAGACAGGCGCTTATAGCTGCCAGGGAACTATGTTCCTTGATGTACGGTGTACCACCACCCCACTCAATACTTAAAGAAGATTCTAGCTACCCGAGAAATGCTCTTGGTACTCGAATGGCAATATACTGGCTCCCCAATACTTGGGAATATCTAAGCGCGTTGCTTAGAACTTTGGCACCCGAAGATGCTCACTGGTACTTACAGTACGCAGAACTTCCAGGGGAAATTGCGACATCCTGAGGGCTAGAGCTATATGATGGCTTATTATTAACTCCTACGGAGGCTACTGTCAAAGATATGGGCCAGAGGTACCTGCACCGTCCATATATGTGACCATCGCCATGCTATCGGCCCAACAGCCGTCAAGGGGGAGGCCCGCGAGGGCCGACGCCATCAACCAACGTGAAGATCAAGGCAAACTAAGGCGGACGTATCTAGACGATAGCTAGGATCTTTCTGTTGTGCATATCATGTAATAAACTAAGAAACAATCTGTTAGCCCAATCGCCCTCTCTATAACACTACCTCTCCTGCCTATATAAAGGAGGGTAGGGACCTCGGGCTCGGGATCCATCGATCTTTGACCTATTCCATCTACATGTAGCTAGGAGCAATAGCCCCTGTAATTGAGTATACGAATACAAGAGCAGCTGCACCCACTGGAGTAGGGATTAGCGCGCACCGTGCCCCGAACCAATATAAACCACTGTGTCCTGTGTGGTACCATCTAATTCGGTCTACGCGATCACGTTGTTGGATATTGTCGGAGCAAAACAATCCGACACTATATATTGTTGTTAATGACTTAGAAACCAACTTATGTGCATGATCATCATTGTTGTTGTTTAACCTGAAACTTAAAGTGTGTTTGTGATGAGGATATCAATCCTTCAAATACAAGCCAAGGAGACGAGGAGGACCAGCATGGACGTCTGACTCATCAACATCATGGCTGAGGCCTAGTCCAACTCAAGTTGGAGTCCATCTCAGATCACAGGAGCAGTCTTGGGTAAAATCAATGCCCAAGAGTCATACTGGCTCCATTTTCGACTATCCCCATATGCACTGAAAGCTAATTTCATAATCTAACCAGTGGCTTTAGTTTCACATAAAAATTCATCTGGAGTCAACAAAATCGTTGAAACAAGTCAGTATCCATAATCTACCAGGATGCTGTGACATCGTCTTTTGGTCTGTTAGGCCGTGTATCGTCTTAGAGCCCATTAGGGGATGTGTCCAGGGGTGATCATGCCTAAAGCTTTATAATTAGATATCACCACTCTTGTTAGGGTTTTGGCATCAACTCGCTTTCAGTGGCGTCGTCGGCATCATGCCGCTTTTCCCACCTGAGCTCGACAGCCACGACGAAGGACAATAGAAAGCGATGGGCAAAAATGTCATTTTACAACTGTTCTCTCACCTCCTGAGCCAAAAATGAATATTTTAATGCGTTCGGTGTTCTTCAGCAAATTTTGTACAAACTAAAGTGTCCAACAACAAATCAATTCATTTTCGGCGTTTGCTGGCAAAGCAACCACACTTTCAATGTCTACTAGCAAATTTTCCCTATTTTTTTATGTTTACAACTGCTGCGAGTGCCGCCACAATCTCCTTGTGCCGCATCTTAGCTTCGGCTTCAACAACATGGCTTTTGGCATCAAGTTTTTTAAGCATACTGTGAGACAGTCGTCACTAATTTTTATAGAGTTAAATGCACCAGCGGCCCTCAAACTTGTAGGCGTGGGTCACATAGGTCCATGAACTTGGAAAATGCATTTCTGGGTCACTAAACTTGTTAAGTGGTGTACCGCAGGCCCATACCAGCCACGTGCATATTTTTTGCTGATGTGGCATGATGTGGCATGCTAGTATGACATATAAATGCAGCAGCGGCCCTCGAACTTGTAGGCGTGTGTCACATAGGTCCATAAACTTGGAAAATGCATTTCTGGGTCACTAAACTTGTTAAGTGGTGCACCGTAGGCCCATACCAGCCATGTGCATATTTTTTTGTTGACGTGGCATGCTAGTATGACATATAATTTTCATTTAACCCCTCACATCTATTTTTCTCATAAAAAATAGACCACCCACCCTGCTCACGAACACACCGAGCCGACGTAGACCACGGAGCCTCGCCTTTGTCGCGACTGCTCTGCCACCGTTCCCACGCTTGCTCCACTGTGCAGGTCTCTTCCTCCAGGCCGGCGAGCAGTTTTGACACGCGGGACTGCTCCGCCCCGCTCTCGCACTCGGACCAGGCGTGCAGCCCCGTGCACTGCTCCGTGGTCTGCGTCGGCTTGGTGTGTTCGTGAGCAGGGTGGACGCTGGGGTTTTTTATGAGAAAAATAGATGTGAGGAGTTAAATGAAAATTATATGTCATACTAGCATGCCACGTCAGCAAAAAATGTGCACGTGGCTGGTAGGGGCCTGCGGTGCACCACTTAATAAGTTTAGTGACCCAGAAATGTATTTTCCAAGTTCATGGACCTATGTGACACACGCCTACAAGTTCGAGGGCCGCTAGTGCATTTATATGTCATACTAGCACGCCACGTCAGCAAAAAATGTGCACGTGGCTGGTATGGGCCTACGGTGCACCACTTAACAAGTTTAGTGACCCAGAAATGCATTTTCCAAGTTCATGGACCTATGTGACACACGCCTACAAGTTCGAGGGCCGCTGGTGTATTTAACTCATTTTTATATTTATTACAGCTGCAGGCACAACAGCCACTCTCTCCTGCTGCGGCATCTTGGCATGGGCTTCAACTACGTGGCTTTCGGCATCAAATTTACTTAAGCATACTGACGCAATGTAACGCATCTAGCATCATTTATTCCTAATTATATCTTCCCATGCATTGTTGCATTAATTGGAGGGTTAATTTCGGATAAATAAAGTGTCTATTTGATTCAGCTATGAGTTGTGAAAAAGTTGACGTGAGCTGTGAAAAAACTGTTGAGAGTTATGTGCTATGAAAAAGTTGTAAATTGTTTGGTAAAAACAACTATGAGATATAACCTCTCTTTTATCTCCCTTGAAAAAACGGTCGTAAAACGTCTCATTATTTCCCCTATTTGAAAAAAACAGAAAACTGAAAGTCAAAAGAATGATTCAGAGTAAAATGGCGGCCCCTAAATTTGGCAGGGTGTCATTTAGGTCCCCAAACTTCTAAAATGCACATCCAAATCCTTGAACTTGGTACATGGTATGTCATAGGTCTGGTATCCATATTTGTCTTAATGTCAATGTGGATATTCATATTTATATTCGTATTCGGTTTTAATCTAGATACTAAGTGGATGTGTCCGTGTACGTTTTCTTAATTTTTCTCTACTAGATTCCACAATCATATTCCAAAAAATATCAAATATCAAACATTATCCGTATCCGTAAAAAATAAAGTACCCAATAAAGTCATCTAAAATTTTATATCTACGACTAATTAGTAATTTAAATAATATCAACTTCAATACAACAAAAAATATGCATCATTCAAACTATTTAAAACTTATCTCTGTTACCAATATGTTATTATTAATGATATATAAAGCTTAGTTTTAATATGGCTAATCATATTAATTTTATGTACTTAAATTATTCATTGGTGAAATTATTTTATATATTTAAACCATCTATTGATAAATATTATTTGTAGTTTTATTGATTTTTGATATATTTAGTTATTGAAATGTTTATTATACATGTTATTTTTTTATATTTTAAACTATATATGCTGATGTGTATTTTGAAAGTACAAGCTTAGGGACGTAGATGATACACTCTACCAAGTTTAGGGTTGATCTGGCATTGCTGGTGCCAATGTGGAGCGCCATGTCACTAAATGGGTCTAGCACTATTACAGAAACCATTTTAGGGGCGGCTCGTAACCCTTTATAGTGGCGGTTTGGCCAGCTGCCCCTACCGAACTGTCTCTACAAATCATGTATTTATAGGGGTGGTTCTCAGGCCGCCCCTACAAATCGATTTGTAGGGGCGGCTCGTATTACCAGCCGCCCCTACAAATAAATTTACAGGGGCGGCTGTAGTACTAGCCGTTGTAGGGGCGGCTGTAGTACCAGCCGCCTCTATAATACCTGTTTGTAGGGGCGGTTCAATCTAGAACCGCCCCGATAGCACGTTTTCCCACAAAAAAAATTCAAATTTACAATTCAAATTTGACCAGAACACTGTTTGTTTCCGCGTATTCCATCCAGCATTCGTGTTGCCAAACGCCCCACGACCAACGTTCCGAACCGCGTTTGCGTTGCCGAACACCCAGCGTTCCGAACCGCGTTCGCGTTGTCGAACGCCCCGCGACCAACGTTCCGAACCACGTTCGCGTTGCCGAACGCCCCACGACCAGCGTTCCGAACCCCTTAGACTACAAGCACAAGAGTATTATATAAACTACAATTACAAGTCCAATTCACTAGAATATATATAATCCATCATTAAATATACAAATTCCATACACATTGTTATCAACGTCCTAGAGCTAGCCTTTCAGTCTCACGAAGGTATTGGTACTGAGGATTTCTACCTAAGTCAGACCCTCAGTCATGGTAGGCGCCTTTGACGTGTACAATCTGGTCCAATATGAATTTGCAAAGGTCGCCGACGAGCTCTAAGAGTTGGTCATCCTTGTATGGGTCTCTTTTCATTCCTTTCTCTTCTTTCCACTACAAGAGAATAAGTTTCGGTTTAGTATTTCATACCATGTATAAAGTTTTTATACTACGGGTGAAGAGGTTCAAACTTACCCTTAAGGGGTGTCTCCTGTAGACACCGGTGTTATTCATCATAGAACATATATAGTATCCACAATGTACACTCCCAGGCTTTTGCTTGGGGCACTGTGTGTTTTGCATATGAAAATATTAAGTAATGCTTTTGACTGCCATGTAATGGAGTACTGAAGAAGTAAGTTACACTTATCGCACATAGTGTTTTTATAGCCAACTTTTCCTTCCTTGCTGAATCATGCCTTCCGTGATGATTAGTGACATAAAACCTAAATGCCCTGTTTGAATTATTTTAGCAAATACAACTTGTTAGTATCCAAAATTAAACGTTACAAGTATGTACACAAACATATAAGCTAATGAGGTTTGTCGATATGTATACGTCTTGAGAATCGATATGAAGTCTTTGTATGTCACCAGGTCCCTATCTATTGAATCAAAGACCCATGCCATGCTCCTCACGACATCGACGGCTATACAAATCCAGTGGTTGCTGCATGGATTTAATCATAGAACTAGATAAGCTCTTTTGCATCGAATAAAATATATCGAACAATGCTTTAAGTATAGAGTTGAACTTACTTGAAGTTGTATGGTAGCCATATAGTAGAGTATTGTTGGAGAGTTTTGAAAGCCAGGGCAATGTATGCCGCAACCTTAAGGGACCCTTCCCTTAGTTTCGCCGTACGGATGTGCTCTTTCTCCCGAAGAGTCTTTGCAACAGCTAGCTCTTTGGCATCTAGTTTCCACTGTTTAGGGTAATTAAAAAAAATTTGGGCTATAGCTTGAGGGTCTAGATACCCGACTTTCACACTTGGCATTTGTTTGACAATGTGCACTTGCATTCTACAAATCACGGCATGGGTTAGTTACAACAAAATTCAAAGATTACATTCATATCATATCAGGAGGACAAGGACTTACAGGCACTACGTGTGAATTAGATTTATCTCCATTTCTCCTAGGTGAAAGCATGTGTGCATGTCATTGAAGTCAGACAATTTTTCCGGCTGGGCTTCCAAATGTGCTGGTGGAGAAGCATGCTTGTATGAGGTCTATGCTCGTTGGGAGAACACGTAAGTACCAATCATGGAACCTTCTCATTCCAAGTGGTAGGCGCTGGATGTCCCGGTTTGGTAGGAAGGGCTTGCCTCTTTCATATGTTTTCGGGCAATCCTTTGACCATTTGATGGCATCAACATTTGGATACTGCTTTGCAATTTGGTGGAGTTTGCTAGTGACGGCCTCCTCAGAACCCCGTGATGGGACTTTTTTAACTTGGTTCTCAGGCTTGATCTGATCATGGGAATACCACTTAGACACCGACGAGACGTCTTTCATCGGAACACAAACTGGCCTTATGGTCATTGGATGCTTCTTTCGAAGTTCCCATTCAGGCACGTCCTCATCTTCTTTTGCATCACCTTGTTTAGGAGGCACTCATTGTTCATGTATCGGCTATGCTTGTTGAGAAGACTGTGGCATCTCATCATGCACTTACTCGGTACGAGCTAGAGAAGGTTGTGACATCTCATCAGGCACATGCTTGCTAGGAGGCGGGGAAGAATGTGGCATCTCAGGAATGTGGTGGTCACGAGACGGTGAAAATATCTCCCCGACCTCAACAACTTGCTCCAAACTTGGGAGAGGAGGAGGTGGCGAAGAAGCAGTCAATATAATGTCCCGTTTGTGCCAGAGGTTGAACTGCCCCATAACGTCTCTGAGTAACATCAGTCCCTCGGGAGTTGCGTAGTCTATTCTCCACTGCATGAACTCGGGCTTCATGCTATGCACCTCGACCCTAGTGTAGTCCAGCGGTATCTTATTATTGTGGTGTGAGCCACCGGGAGGATGTGCCATACTTGTTGCCACCTCCATCACAGTGTTCTGCCGGCCACTGAGAAATACCAAGGTGCAACTAGTTGGTTCCCGTATGCGATCGACGGGGGTTGTGGCTGCAGTGGAACCTTGGCTGCTAGGAACTTTTGAAGGGCTGCCAACTAATGCTAGTTCTCCCGGTGGCGTCACTAATATCCGTGGCTCCGTAGACAGTCATTGCTTCTCCAGCGCCTTCGCAACTAGAGCCTTCACTTGGAGCTCATGATTAGTCTCCCGGTCTCTACCATGTTTCTTGTACATGTGCCTGTCCTATTTGAATCATTCCTTCTAGGTCGTCCTTTTTCCTAGCCCCCTGGTGCGGCATGTATGCTCCTTGTTTTCAAAGCCAAGACTAAGCTCCTATTTTTGCTGTCCCTTATTAGCATTTAGTTTTCAAATGACAGTCTCAAAAGTAATAATTTTGTTGTTGGCCTTGCCCCTGTACCACCTTTGTTTACAGCGCTTGCATATTCGGTGCTTCTTGCACTAGCGTAGTCGGATTCTATATGACCAGATAATTAAGGCACACTGAACCAAAAAATAAGAAATTGATATTTAATTTTGCCTTAGGATTAAAGTTAAGATGCAGAATGCGTAGTTTTGCATACTGCAAGTTTTGCTTGTATCTTAACGAAGTGTTTGTATCATAGGTATCAAGGTCTTCATCATGGATCCAGCTAATTGGAACACCTCAATTTCTTGTCTGCTATGAAGGTTCAAGGTGCATCTGGACCATCTGTCAACTTAAGTGACGGCCTACTATCTGTTGCCATCGGTGTGGCTGGGCAATTATCAATCCAGCAGGGCCGGTTTGTAACCACGGAAGAGGTCTTAGGTTTGTAAGCTTGGTTATAATTCAGGCATGCTAATGTATTGTAAAACCTTTTGTGTATTATTAGGTACATGGACTTAAGAGTGCTCCGGACTGATGAGTTTATGCAAAGTTAGGATAACATTAATACAGGCATTTGAAACAGAGGAATATGATGATAATTTTCAAGCAAATGTCATGGAGTAGCAGGGTTATATTATCTGCTAGCGATATCTTGGACCTGTTGGTTGTGACTAACGGATCAATAAATCTAGAATATGTTATATTATTTCTCTTGATTTCTCTCTCTGAGTTTTAGAGAAGTTTAATGACATATCAACAATATTATTATCTCATATTTTCCTATAAGGTTTTTAGAGCATTGAAGCTATTGATTGATTTCAAGACTGGACTGAATCAAGGCGGAGTGTTGAGAAACAAGTCGACCGGTCAGTGATCTTATCCCCATGGATTCACCCTCCGAATTCAACCCATGGATTAGTGACTAAGATTAGCAGTAGCCGTCGTATGCTTACTATTCTCTCATGTAAAACACTGACATCCCCTGGACGTGTGTCGGCCATCCCCTAGGTGACGGTTCCTTCTGTCCTTAAAAGAATAGATTTCTAGCAAGTTTAGGACAGGCTAGAAAACAGGAGAAATGACTTTGTTGCCTCTCATTAAGCTTCTAATTAACATTAACTGCACTCACCACTTGCCGAGAAGTGGGGGGCCGCTTGGCTTCCTAGTTGCCATCACAGTGTGCAGTAAACCAAAAAATAACGTGTACTGACAGATATCTAGAATATAACAGTAGGCCATGCAGTGGTGCAGGTAAGAGTAAGAGGCTAGTCAGTAATCTGGAACGAATTAGTTAGGACATGAAAAGCAAAAGTATATAAAAACACAAACACAGTGATTCGGAGAGGAATCAAACAATGCGAGAACTACTACTATGCTTAACTAAAGGTATAGCTTATACATGAAGTAATCTAAACTTCTGAAAATTGATAGCATCATGCCATGACCTTTTGCTTTAACATATAAGATACTGAATTAGTGAATCAACAGATAGTGCCACTGGTGGATAAATCACCTAACACAATACAAACTACTAGTTCTACTTGCCTGGTTTTAATCACTATGTCTATGTGGTCTAGTCTTGGCACAGAGCTCATTATGAATATTTGCAACCAATAACTCTGATTCAGCTTAAACAGCAAAACTTGCCTAGTTTTAATAAACAGACATATTTCAGATTCAGACCACTAGGGGAATGGAGAAGGGGTTGGGAGTACCTGTAGAAGACCTGATAGAGAGGGACGCCGGCGGCTGTGCGCAGGCCGGCGAGTTCGGTGGTCGAGGTCGGAGAGGGAGCGCCGGTGGCGGGGACACCAGCTAGAGCATGCGTCCGAGCCAGCAGAGTTCAAAACAAGCCCCCGCCGAACTCACGCGTGGAGATGGGGCGCGCGCCTTCGTGGCTAAGGCTGGACGAAAAACTCGAAGCTCGTTAACTCGCTCGGCTCGTGGCTGGCTCGACTCGGCTCGGCTCGGCTCGTTATGATAACGAGCCGAGCCGAGCCAAGATTTTAGCTCGTTAGCTATAACGAGCCAACTCGAGCCAGCTCGCGAGCCACTCGCGAGCTAAACAAGCCAAGCTTCCAGGAAAAAAAGTATCAAAACTTGTATTAGTTTTTGTATTACTTCATGTCTTACACTTTACAATTGACTGGTAACTGGTCTAGACCCTATAAATTGACTGGTAACTGGTCTAGATGCATTTCTTTTGTATTATTATTATTCTCAAACTTTAGATAAATGCAAATATTATATTTTGTGTATTTTTTATATCTGGCTCGCGAGCTTAACGAGCCAGCTCGAGCTTTTAACGAGCCGAGCCGAGCTGGCTTTCTGGCTCGTTAGGATAACGAGCCGAGCCGAACTAGCTCGTTATCTTAACGAGCCAGAACGAGCCGAGCCAGCTCATTATCTAGGGCTAGTCGTGGCGGCCCGGGGGTGCGGAGAGGGGGCGCCGGCGTCGGGAGAGGTTCGGGAGGTGGCAGAGAGGCGGTGCGGAGAAGGAGGCGGCGGCGTCGGGGATGTCGAGCTGTGGCCCGCGGGTGCGGAGAGGGGGCGCTGGCGTCGGGAGAGGTCCGGGAGGCGGCGGAGAAGCGGTGCGGAGAGGAAGGTGGTGGCGTCGGGGATGTCGAGCCGGGGGTACGGAGAGGCAGCCTGACGGCGTCGGGAGGAAGAAGAGAGCGCCCAACAATTTGTCACCCCGAGCGCCCCAGCTTATATACCAATGGCGATTTGTAGGGGCGGTTCCTGATCCAGCCGTCCCTACAAATGCATTTGTAGGGGCGGTTCCTGATCTAGCCGCCACTACAAATATTTTCTATTTTATTAAATTATTAATTTTGTATTTTTTATATCACAAAAACACAAAGTAATATAAAAATAATTGTATATATATGCACAAATATAATAGTTTGTATTATTCTTTATATGCAGAAATATATATGTACAACTGCGTCAATATGTTTTAAAACATTGTAGTCAAAACAATATAGAAAACAAAAAAAAGCAAAAATTAAATGAAATAAAATGTTTTAAAACTTTGACTATAATTTTATGACATTAAATGAAATAAAATGAAAATATTGTAAACATAAAAGTTGTATAACTGATCAACATGTACACCTTTTATGTTGGTCATCTTGTCTTGTGACTTTTTTTGAACGATTCAAAATTTAAAATTCAAATAATTTCAACTTGAAATAATATTTTGAAAGAGTAAACGATTTCAGCTGAAAAACTCATGAATACCAAAGTTGTAGAACTCATCAATATGTACAACTTTTATTTTGATCATATTTTCATTTGACCAAAATTGAACAGTTGAAATTTTGAATTTCAATAAATGACAACTTCAAACAAGATTTTGAAATCTAAAATGATTTCAACAATAAAAGTCGTGAACATAAAAGTTGTTGAACTCATCACTATCTACAACTTTTATTTTGGTCACTTCTTCATGTGACAAAGTATTAGTAAATATTGTTCACAAATTCACATATGACTCATAGTTTCATGAACTATATGAGAAACATGTTGATTTGTGACTAATGTTTACTATGACTCTATAAGATGAAGAAAATGATCAAAATAAAAGTTGTAGATCTTGATGAGTTATACAACTTTGATATTTATCACTTTTTAAGATAAAATCATTTAATGGTTGAAAATCTCGTTAGAGCTTGTCATTTTTTTAATTTTAAAATTTTAATTGCTCAAACTTTGTCAAATGAAAAGAATGACCAAATCAACACAGTAACTTAATAGGGCATGGTTTTAGAAAATTTTAGGAAAAAAATCATCACATTTGGAGTTAGTATGTGGGAGAAAGACTAGTTACAAATTTTACCCAGAGATTAAAAAGAAAAATCACACCTGTTAATGATGATCAATGATGAACAAGTGCGATTTCTCTTTTTAATCTGTGGCTCAAACTTGTAACTAGTTTTTCTCCCTCGTACTAACTCCAAATGTAATAGTTTTTTTTCCTAAAATTTTCTAAAATCATGCTCTATCATTTGACTCTAGTCATCTATCTTTGTCACTGATTTCGAACAATTCAAATTTTGAGTTTCAAAAAATGACAGCTTCAAATCTGATTTTCAACCAATAAATGATTTCAACTGTAAAGGTGATGAATATAAAAGTTGTTGAACATATCACTATCTACAACTTTTATTTTGGTCATCTTTTTATTTGACAAAATTTGAACAATTCAAATTTTAAATTTCAAAAAATGACAGCTTCAAACTTGATTTTCAACCACTAAATGATTTCAGCTGTAAAGGTGATGAATATAAAAGTTGTATAACTCGTCAAGATCTCCTACTTTTATTTTGGTCATTTCTTCATTTCATAAAGTGTTAAGTGATTTCATAAAGTTTTAGTCTTACACACATACATAAATATATAGTCTCACATGTATGCATAAATGAAGTCTTACAAACACGCACTTACACAAACACTCCACGTTCAATAGCTAGCTAGCCCGCTGTAACGACTTTTCCCTTGACACCTTTTTATTCCCATGGCAATATGTCTTTGGGTGGGTTCTTTTCCAAAACAATGATCTTCTTAGGAAAATCTGTGAATAGCGGCATCTCATCGTAGTTATTGTAAGCTTCAACATCGTCCACGCCATCAACTCTGATAATATGCTGTTTCTCGGAGGCAACCATGTGCTTTGTCTTCTTCTTCGGGAGGAGGTTACTTTGTGGGTCAGACATATAGAAAACTTATGCGACACGTGAAGCGAGCACCCAAGGGTCATCTTGGTAGCCTAGATTCTCGAGGTCTAGGACTCTCAATCTGATCTCGTTTAGTTGGTGTTGTTTAATCTAGCGGCATCGAAACAGGGCCACCGTTATATCCCTTCCATAGTCAAGTTCTCATATCTCTTCAATGATGCCAAAGTATTGGATCTTTCGCCCCAATCCATCGAGAGCCTCTATTCGGACGCCGCTGTTTTGGTTCACATATTTACTATCCTTTGCATGGGTATAGTACGTATACCCATTGATGTCATAAGTATTCCAAGATGTCACTTGTCTCGATGGCCCCTCTGCCAACCTACTGATGGTAATAGAGTCTATGGTTTCTCCAGGCGGTATGTTTTGGTCCTTCAACCATGTAGTTAGTAATTGCTTGTGCTGTTTCATGACCCAATCATCCGAACGACCATTTCTCTCCGCCATAATGATAGCCAAGTGTTCATCAATATACGGTTGCATCAGTTGTGTACTCTGCAAGACACTGTAATGCGCCTGACTCACCTCTTTGTAATCATGGTCGCTGAACACTTTTCTACCACTGGTGCCCTTCCCAGCCAGCCTACCCTTGTGATGAGAATCGGGTTTACCAATCCCTTTCTGTACTTTTAGGTACTTCGATGACTTCTTCAGTACTGTAACCCTCTATCATAGAGCCCTCTGGGTATGCTCGATTATGCAAATATCGACTTAGAACTGACATAAACCGCTCGTAGGACCACATTTCATGCAAGTAGCAAGGGCCCAACGCCTGTATCTAATGAACCATGTGAATCATGAGATGTGGCATTATATCTGTCGACGAAATATGGTCGGTAGTCTACCTAGGGGTATGCCCAAGGTAGTAGATTATCGGCAGACAGATGCGCAAGCCCCAAACAAGACGGTGACGCAAGACAGACACGAGGTTTTATCCAGGTTCGGCCGCCAAGAAGGCGTAATACCTACGTCCTGTGTCTAATTTGTATTCCTGTATGTCAATGAGAGATGTTTTTTAGAGGGGTCCCCTGCCCGCCTTATATAGTCCGGGGGGCAGGGTTACAGATCTAGAAACTCATCCTAGTCAGTTACAATTGCCATATGTGGCCGGATAAGGATTCCTATTCTAACCGACCAGGATCCTGCTTGATCACCAAATCCGTCTTGATTCCTTGTGCGGGACTCCGATCAGGTTAATTGGGCCGCACGTCGTCTTTGGGGTGGACCGAACCCATCGATCCAGGCCAGCCCAAGCTTAGCCGTAAGGATATAGGGGTTAATACCCCCACAGCTAGTCCCCGAGCATCATGTATTATGCTGCGACACGCCATTTTAACCTTCTCCGACAAGTGAGGCTTGAGCCCTTGATGCCTCCGACCACCGTCATCACCGGAGAAGTAGGTTGTCCGAAGAATGTATGGTGCTCTTAAGAAATAAGAAAAAGATTTCTTCTCCTGAGAAGTGTGCCCACTTGTATTTCTGAAAAGAAATGTAAGTGGTCTTGAAGCATAGCGTCCTTGAACATCAGAAGCGTAGGGGTCGAAAAACAAACACATTCACCGCAAGGTGAAGTGTGCCCACTTGGTCCCCGAGCCTGGTAGTAGGTGACGTAGGCACGTGGTGCCAGGGTCTAAAAAGAATTCCTAGTTTAGTTGAAAACCAAATTGCCGCATAGGCAAAACGAGATGCACCGGCAGGTGCATCGTACCGACGTAGTCCCCGAGCTTGCTGGAAGGCGAAATATGAGCCTTGTAGCAAGGTCTAAAGAAATGTCTCTTAACTGTATGTGAGTACAAATCACATGTAGCCAAGGAGAACCATTATTCAAGCAGTGGTCGGGGCAGTCCCCGAGCATATTATTAATCCTTACAATTATTCAAAGCACAGGGTTCGAGTACACAAACACATTCACCGCAAGGTGAAGTGTGCCCACTTAGTCCCCGAGCCTGGTAGTAGGTGACGTAGGCACGTGGTGCCAGGGTCTAAAAATAATTTTCGCTGACGTTAAAAATCCCATTGCCGCATAGGCAAAACAAGATGCACCGGTAGGTGCATCGTACCAACGTAGTCCCCGAGCTTGCTGGAAGGCGAAGTATGAGCCTTGTAGCAAGGTCTAAAGAAATGTCTCTCAACTGTATGTGAGTACCAATCACATGTAGTCGACGAGAGCAAACTCCGAATATTGGTCGGGAGAGTCCCTGAGCACAGCAGTGGTCATAGCATTTACTGAGTACGGTAATGGTTGAAAAAGTCACCGTGGTCGGAGTATTCCCCGAGCAAGGGAGTGGTCTGGTCAGTCCCCAAGCACAGTAGTGGTCTAGGCAATCCCTGAGCACAGTAGTGGTCTAGGCAATCCCCGAGCATAGTAGTGGTCTGGGCAATCCATTATCGCGTGCGCCGCTTGTACTATTATTTGGTGTATTTCTTTGTCGCCGTACTCTGTCAAGTCCAAATTGACACGTCTGGTCAAAAAAGCAAACAGGTATAGCACGGCATTCTGCCCTCTTACTCTTTCTGGCAAACTATCGCTTGGCACCTGTATAGAGGTGCGTCAGTGTGGGCCCTCTGACTTTATCAGCGAAGAGGCGCGTACACTGTAAATGAAGGGGCGCGTTTATTGGCATAGATCTCGAGGTGGTGTGAACAACCGTCCACTGCGCGTGCGCACGTCTCCCAAGAAACTCGGGCGGACGAAACGATGGAACTCTTTGTTATTTATAATGTAGATCTGGCAAGTTACTGTCACCGTTCCCCATTGTCATTTGCCGCCGCCACCTTCGTCTTCCTCTTGCCAAACCCTATTCCTCCGATAATCATCGCCAAATCCCCTTGCCACCGCATCCACCCCCCTAGAAAGGACAGACTAATGGCGAGGAGAGACGCCCAGAAGAAAGGCGGAATCATGGCAAAGGAGTGGTGGAAGTCACGGAGCAACGAGCAAACCATCGAAGACCTCGTCGCCATGGGGGTGCTCCACAACAAGGCACTCACTGGATGGCGCGCGCCGGAAGGAGAAAGCTTCCCCGATCCACAACCAGGTGAGATTGTGGTTTTCGAAGACTTCTTCAAACGGGGTTTTGGGATTCCAGTGCACCCTTTCCTTTAGGGTCTCTGCTTATATTATGAGATTGGGATTTGCAATCTGCATCCCAACTCAATTCTTCTTGTCTCCACCTTCATCCATCTCTGCGAGGCTTATGGTGGCTTCCAGCCCCATTTCGACCTCTTTCGCCACCTGTTCTGTCTTCAGAAGAAAGGGAGTGGTGGCTCGAAGATAGCCGGAGGCGTCTACCTGAACCTGCGTGACGGCATGAAGGCTCAATACTTGCACTGCCCCTGGAACACCTCACTGGACGAGTGGTACAAGAAGTGGTTCTACATCCGTGAAGAGCCGAACACCATCACCCTGTGCGACGTGGGGCTGATTCCAGAGAAGAAGAATAGCTGGTCGGAGAAGCCTGAGAACTTGGAGCAAATCGCCGAACTACTCGGGATGATCCCGTGGGGAAGGCTTGATGGCCCAAGCATGGTCGGCAATTTCATCAGCCGAAGAATCCAGCCCTACCAGAAGAGGATTCATCCTGGCTTCGAGTACCAAGGAGGCACTAATCCAACGAGGACCAGGAAGGAGCCGCTTGACAAGATGGAAATCAAGGCTAGGATTGGAGAGCTGTTCAACCTGGCCGATCCCAATTATGTCGGGCTGAACGCCATCGAGCACGCGTTCAAGCTGGCTCGACCTCCCCCAAAGGTAAATGATGCCTCCTTTTAACTGTAGAGTCATGTTGTAGCAAGAAAATAACTGTTTGTCCCCGTTTTGTGTCTCAGTGTAATGGTCGTGACCGGGCAGCAGTGTTCGTGTCGCCTCCCCCCAGTGTAGAATGGCCACAAGCTACCGGCCCAGCCGCCTAGACCAGCGCCAGGACCGACGACGTTCACTAGGCGGTACTCGAGACTGTAGAGGACGCATCGACCAGAGCCGCTGGCAAACGTTCGGCTGCCAACAAACGACGCCAAGCCATCTTCCCCCTATCGGACGACGAAGCAGAGGATGCGGACATCTTCCGGCTCGTCCCTCGAAAGAGGAGAAGGCAAATGGGACCGACGGAGCAGGGTGGCTCCTCTGGGCCAGCAGTGGTCACATCACCAACTACTGCAACACAGAGGACAGACGAAGGAAACGTCAAGCATCATACCCCGACGCCTGTACCAGAGGTGGAAAGAGTCCCGTCGGAAACTGCCGAGCAAGTAGAGCAGGGGCGGTCGAGGAGACGTTCCTTCGCCACATCATTCCGCAAGTCGAAGCTGTAAGTATCTATATTTTTGATGTAAGCTTGCATTTTGCATTGGATACTATGATCTTCTGAATTTGTCTCTGATGCATTAGATCGGCATCCACTGAGAGCCCCGACCAGCTAGCTGGGTGCGGCACGTCTTCGCTAACAACGGTAGGACAAACTACCCAGTAGCCAGCCGTGGAGGAGCCCATAGTAGGAACTCCACCTGGGCCTCAGCAGGCGGACGACCAGACGCCAGTCCCCGAGCAGCTGGTCAAGAAGACAACCGAGCAGAGTACAAGTGCTCCGAGCACGAACCCTGCTGAGGCGGATACCATGGCGCCAAGGGAGCTGGATCTAGCCGAGGAGCAGCAGCCAGAAGTGGCCCAGAGCGTTCTTGCCGATGCGACGGCTCGTGGAAAAGCCCTGGTGGTCGTGGAGTCTGCAAACTCTAGACCAGCGCCGCCTCCCGAATAGGAGGCTGAAGAGGAAGAAGTGGAAGAGGTCCTAGGCCGTCCCCAAGATAGGCGACAACATGTATATGTGTCGCGCTATCGGAACGACGAATGGGTCATGCATGAAGAAATCCCAGAGGTCGAAGAGACCTTAAGAGTCGAACGGGCGGCCAAGCGTCTGGTGACAGAAGTCCAGGTATATTTTGCTTGAGTCCTTGACCCTGTTGTGTAGTCGAACTATCTGATGTAGCTTGTCTGTATGCAGGACTTGATGAAAACTGCAAAATACCGAAAAAGGTGCTTCGACCAGATTGAAGGAATCACGGCGACCAATAAGGAGCTGGCGGCTGAAGTGGAACGCTTACGGCGCCAACTTGAAGCCGCCGACCAGGAGAGGACAGACCGAGAAGCACAGAACCAAAACCTGGTCGGCCAGCTCAATAACAAAGAGCGGGAGAAAACAAGTAAGTTTTCACCGTATCATAGCAAGTGCAGGACTTGTGTTATTGTGTTCTTGGCAGTAACGGCTGTAATGCAGGTTTAGAAGCTAAAGTGACCCGCCTCCAGGGGGAAAATAGCCGTGTAACCGTAGAATGTGGTCGCCTGAAGGAGGACAACGAGAAACTGGCACGCAGCCAGTCTGAACTCCAAGACCACACTACCAAAATGAAGGATGACCTGAAAAGTAAGCATTCCAGATCTCCTTTCTCATCCTGTCATCCACCTTGCCTTGTCGTGTCATCACATTTGATGTTTTGTACTGCGTTCAGTTTTGAAAGTTAATGCCAAGAGGCACCTAGAGACCGTGATCAAGGAGCGCGACGACTGGAAAGCACGATGCCTCAAGGCCACCGAGGAGCAGGATACGTGGAACAAGCGGTGCCAAGAAATGGCAACTGGCATTGTGCCCGTCCTCGACCTTATCGACCCGGAGCTCATAGAGGAAGAGCTAAGGACACCCAGCTCAGACTGGTCAAGAGATGCAAACAAGCATGGGGATGGTTCCAAGAGTTCGTGAAGGAGGCGGGTGAGTACACGGGTGCCCATGTGCTAAGCATGGTGCGTGCTCACTACCCCCTGATCGATCTCAAACGCCTGGAGGCTGGGTACCCGAAGGAGATAGACCCAGACAAGGCAGAAGAGCTTCGGACGGCCCAGCTGGACTTGTCGTCAAAGATAATTGGCGATATTAACCTATGTGGAGGTGGGACAGCACCTGTACAGGGTATGCCATCGACAAGCCAGCTGGAAATGCCATCAGCTGCAAGCCAACCAACGAAGCCTGTGGTCTCGACCAGCCAGGCACCGGCGGGGCCATCCCCTTCAGCTCGACTAGCTCAAGAGTCCCCGAGACTCGAGTAGGGTATCAGAGGCGGCGAGCAGTAAATGCCATGCGCCCCGACCAGCCAATGTAATAGGCTTAGAGCTGTAGAAGGAGGACATAGTTGTGTTATTGTAAACTGGAGCCTCTTCAGGCAAGCTTGTAATAACGTAACTGTATATCATTATAAGCTTGTTTGCTTTATACAAAACATATTTAAGCTTGAAATTTTTTGTTGGTGTAACTAAGTGGGAACGTGTTAACGTTCTGTTTAGTTGTACCGTTTTGCTCGACACATCATCCCGAAGAGTTTGTGCGGCCCTAGTTTGGCATGTGGTCGGAGTGTGAGGTACAATGACCTGTGCACACGTGGACGCAGACAAGTCAAACCAGGGGGGACCTGCCGATCACCCGCAACGTAGAGAGCGGATCCCATGCACGTGTTGGGAGGAACCGGAGACAGGGCCTGCTCCGAAAACCGTAGAAGGAGTGGTGGTCGGCTTGTACTGGCTAAGTTAGAATAACCATAAAATTCGGAGTGACACATTAGAGTGGTCGGAGAAATCATAATTGCTTTATTAAAGTAAATTGAAAATACAAGTAGAGTACATATCTCAGTAGTTAAGCATAGAAACGTCTAAGCTTGTCGATGTGCCACGAGTTTGGTACGTCCTTGCCGTCCAGGTGAGCTAACCTGTAAGACGTTGGACGTGTGACTTCCTTGATCATGAAGGGTCCCTCCCATGGGGTTGCGAGTTTGTGGACACTAGCCTGGTTTGTCTTCCACTTCAGGACTAAGTCCCCGACCATGAAGAAACGCTCTTTAACGTTCTTGTTGTAGTACCTGCGCAAAACAGCAAGGTATTTGGCCGTGCGTACACAAGAATCGAGCCTTTTCTCCTCTGCGCTGTTGACTTCTAGCTCCCGTACTTTATTGACCTTGCCCTCGTCGAAGTTCTCTACCCGTGCTGATCTGAAAGCTATATCTGGTGGGAGGACTGCCTCAGCGCCGTAAACCATAAAGTATGGTGAGACGCTGGTGTTATGACTAGGCTGAGTTTGGAGGCCCCAGACCACGGCTGGTAACTCCTTGAGCCATCTTCCGGGAGCTTTGTCGTTTTCTCTGTATATCCTCTTCTTTAGTGCGTCCAAGATCATGCCATTTGCCCGCTCAACTTGTCCATTAGCCCTAGGGTGCGCCACCGAGACGTATTTTACTACTATGCTCCTTTCATCGCAGAAGTCCCAAAAGGCGTTCCCGATGAACTAATTACCCAGATCAGTAATGATGCTGTTGGGTACGCCAAAACGGTGGATGACCTGGTCGAGGAACATGACAGCCTTCTCTGAGGATGCCCGTACCAGAGGCATGTATTCTATCCACTTAAAGAATTTGTCAATTAGCACGAAGACGCATGTAAACTTCCCAGGAGCCGGTTTGAAAGGCCCGATCATGTCTAGTCCCCAGCATGCGAAGGGCCAAGAGGCTGGAATCGTCTGGATCTCATGTGCTGGTATATGGATTCTCTTGGCGAAGAACTGACAACCCTCACAGCGACGGACTAGCTTCTCTGCGTCGGCTACTGCTGACGGCCAATAGAACCCTGCTCGAAAAGCCTTACCGACCAGTGTTCTTGAGGCCGCGTGGTTGCCACAGGAGCCAGAGTGGATTTGGTCCAGGAGATGCTCACCTTCCTCCTAGGTTATACACTTCATCAAGATTTCCTCCTTTGCGTTTTTGCGCCATAACTTGCCATCGACGAGCAGATACTGCTTACTGCGATGCATCAGTCGTTCATTTTCTGTTCGATCAGTATAACCGCTACCATCTGTTAAGTACTTGATGAAAGGTGTCCTCCAGTCTGGCTCATGAGTGGTCAGAAGCGGCTTGGTTGTGCTTGTTGCCGGAACCGTAGCCACTAATTGCTGGTCTGGAGCTTTGTCGACCGTTGAATCTTCGTCTTCAATGGAAGGCGTGAGCAGGTCTTGGACGAATATGCCATGTGGGATTTTGGCTCAGGATGATCCTAACTTTGACAACGCATCTGCTACCTGGTTCTTGTCCCGGACCACGTGTATGTACTCGATGCCATAGAACCTGCCTTCCAGCTTTCTTATCGATTTGCAGTATGCGTCCATCTTTTCACTGGTCGTGTCCTAGTCCTTGTTGAGTTGGTTGATGACCAGAGCCGAGTCTCCGTAGACATAGAGACGTTTAACACCAAGCTCAACCGCAATGGACCATGCAGGCATGCTTCATACTCGGCGGCGTTATTAGATGCTGGGAAATAAATCCTGAGGACGTACCGGAGCTGCTCCTTGGATGGTGACATGAAAAGAACTCCTGCTCCCGCACCGTCAATGTTGAGAGAACCGTCGAAGTACATCGTCCAATATTCGTCAGATCCCGGAGAGGCAGGCGTGCTTAAGTCTGTCCACTCGACGATGAAATCGACGAGTGCTTGAGACTTGATTGTTGTACGGCTTGCAAATTCCAAGGAAAAGGGGCATAGCTCCATTGCCCATTTGACAATGCATCCGTTCACATCCTTATTGCAAATGATGTCCCCCAAAGGATACTCAGTCATGACCACCACACGATATCCGTCGAAGTAATGTCTCAACTTTCGGGATGTTATCAGTATGGTGTAGATCAGTTTCTGAATCTGTGGGTACCTGGTCTTGGATTCGTTGAGTACCTCACTAATGAAGTAAATTGGCCGCTGTACCTTGTAGGCGTGGCCCGGCTTGTCGCGCTCGACCACCATTGTAGTGGAAACCACCCGATCGGTTGTCGCAATGTAAAGTAGGAGAGTTTCGTCTTCTCTGGGAGCAGTAAGTACCGGGGGTGATGTGAGGTATTCTTTTAGCTGCATGAAAGCAGCGTCTGCTTCCTCTGACCACTCAAACTTCTCGGATGCTTTGAGCAGTTTGAAGAACGGTAGCCCTTTTTCTCCTAATCTTGATATGAAACGGCTTAGAGCGGCCATGCATCCGGTAAGCTTCTGGACATCTTTCACCTTTTTTGGGGGCTTCATGTCTAAGACAGCTTTGACTTTCTCCGGGTTAGGGCGTATGCCGTCGTAACTGACGACGTTGCCGAGCAGTATGCCAGAAGGAACGCCAAAGATACACTTCTTTGGGTTTAATTTCCATTGGAACGTATTGAGGGCTGCAAAGGTGCGTTCCAGGTTGTCAACAAGGGTATGTGCTTCCTTGGTTTTGACAACTACATCGTCCACATAAGCCTCAACGAGGCCGTCTTTTATCTCGTCGTTGAGGTAGGCCTGTATAGCTCGTTGGTAGGTAGCCCCGGCGTTTTTGAGCCCGAACGACATAGTCGTGTAGCAGTAGGCGCCAAAAGGCATGATGAAAGATGTCTTGATCTGGTCGTCCTTTTTGAGAGCGATCTGGTGATAACCAGAGTAGCAATCGAGAAAGGAAAGCAGCTCGCAACCGGCGGTTGAATCTACGACCTCGTCTATGCGAGGTAAGCCGAAGGGGTCCGTAGGGCAGTGTTTGTTGAGATCAGTGTAATCAACGCACATTCTCCATTCATTATTCTTTTTGCGTACAAGAACCGGGTTGGCTAACCATTCCGGATGATACACTTCTTTGATAAATCCGGCTGCCAAAAGCCATGTAACTTCTACCCTAATCGCCTCCTTTTTGTCGCGAGCGAACCGTCGTAGCTTCGGCTTGATTGGTTTGGCCTTGCTGTTGACATTTAAGGAGTGCTCAATCAAGTTCCGAGGTACACCGGGCATGTCGGAAGGTTTCCATGCAAACACATCCACGTTGCTCCTCAAGAACCTGACGAGCGCGTCTTCCTATTTGGGATCCAGGTTGGCCCCGATGAGGGCCGTTTTGCTGGGATCGCCATCGACCAGCTGGATCGTCTTGTGCTCCTTGGACCTGATGTTCTTGCGCGGAGTCTTGAGCTCTGGGATCTCCAGGTGGTTGGCCGAGGTCTTCTTAGCGTCGAGCATGGTCTCGGCCATGCGAATAGAGAGGTCGTGGGCCTCTGCTATTTTGAAGCTGTTGTCCTCGCAGGTATAAGCTGCGTATATGTTGCCCCTGAGGGTTAAAACTCCTTTCTCAGTAGGCATCTTGAGCACCAGATACCTGTAATGAGGTATGGCCATGAACTTGGTGAGCGACGGTCGACCAAGAATAGCATGGTAGGTGCCGTCGAAGTCAGCGACCACGAAGTTGACGTAGTCGGTGCGGAAGTGGTCCGGAGTCCCAAATTGCACAGGTAGCGTGATCTGCCCGAGAGGTGTGGAGCTCTGTCCGGGGAGAACACCCCAGAACTGTGCCTCGTATGGCTTCAGGTCCGCCTGGGCTATTTTCAAAGCGGGCAGGCTGTTCTTGAACAGTATATCAATGGAGCTACCGCCGTCGATCAGTACCCTATCGAACTGAACCTTGTTGATACAAGGATCGAGGACCAGGGGAAAACGCCCTGGCTCAGGTATGGCGGCTCATTGGTCCTTCCTGCTGAAGTAGATTTCACAGTGAGACCACGGAGGAAGCCGCGGATCGGTGAGAAGGTTGTCGGTGTTTGCGACGTTCAAGCAAGCGCGGGCGAGCAGCTTGCGTTCTCGTTTGGTCTCAATGGACACCTTGCCGCCGATGATGGTGTGCACGCGATCAGTCGGCTTGACGTATTTATGACGAGGGTCTGCATCGTTGTCGTCGTTGTCCTCGTTGCGCTGTTCCCCCGCGTCGTTAGGCTTGTCGGACGTATCCGGAGCCTGTTGACGCGTGTAGATAGTCTTGAGGACGCGGCAATTCTCCATGGTGTGGTTCGACTTAGGATGGAGCTGGCAGGGCCCCTTCAATGCTTTGGCATAGTCGTCCTCGTAGTTACGACGTTCGCTGCCCTTTTTCACGGTATTGACCTCGCCGTCGTCTTCCTGAGCACGCTTGCTCCTGTAATCGTCACGGCGGTTGCGCCGCTGATTACGTTGGTCACGGTGGTCGCGGGAGTTGTTGCGCTGGTTGCGGCGGTCAAAATTGTCGTTCCGACCATGATTGCTGCGGTAATCGTCGCGGTGTGGAGGGTGGTCGGAGCGTGGAACCCTTGCTGCTTCTTCAACGATTATCTTTTTAGCGTCGTCAGCGTCCGCGTATTTCTTAGCGGTGGCCAAAAGCGCTGTGACTGATTCAGGTCTCTTCCGGAGGAGCTTGTCTCTTAGGGCGTTGTGGAAGCGGAGGCCGGTGACGAAAGCCTCGATTGCTTCGTTGTCGGAGATTGATGGGACCTTGATGCGCATCTCTGAGAAACGCCGAACGTACTCACGCAGTGGTTCGTCTTTACGATCTCGGATCCATTGCAGATCATACTTGTTGCCGGGTTGTTCACAAGTAGCGATAAAATTGTCGATGAAGGCCTACTTGAGCTCCTGCCAAGAGTCAAAATAGTTCGGTGGCAAGCTAACCAGCCATTGGTGACCTGCATGACCAACAGCGACTGGGAAGTAGTTAGACATGACGTGCTCGTCAGCCATGGCTGATCGGCACGCAGTTTCGTAGAGCATGACCCATAATTCGGGGTTTTCCTTGCCGTCGTACTTCTGAAGTTTCTCGAGCTTGAAATTCTTGGGCCATATGACTTGGCGAAGGTGTGGAGTGAACTGCTTCAGACCCGGCGGACCGTGGGCGGTGTCATACTCCATACGGTGATAGCTTTCATGGGATGCACGATCGTTGGCTCTCTGGTTGATGCGAGCACGCAGATCACGTCCACCGAGGTAATGGCGGAGATCGTTATTGCCATCGCGGCAATCTCGATTGCCATCTGGATTAGCCCTGCTACCGTGGTTATCACGGCGATCGTCACCTCAAACGTCGTGGCGGTTATCCTCCCGGCGGCGGTTTTCGTCCCGACCGCCATCATGACCACCGTTTCCGCCTTGACGGTTGTCCGACAGGTCATTGTTGTGCGAGCCACGTCGGTTGAGCGGCTGTGAGCGACTTGAGTATTGGCGGCTGTGGCTTGATTCAACTAAAACAGAGGGAGCCCGGGCTTGATTCATCTCTGCGGTCTGAGCCATAGCAGCCGTCAGATAAGCTTGTATGTCATCACGGGCTGCTTGGGTCTCGGGAGTGTTGGGCAGCCGCTGCATTGTCGCCATGGCGATGGCTACGTTGGCGCTTGGGGTCTTGAAGACTTGTTTGTCCCCCACCCTGTCGAAAGCATTGTTGAGGTCACGTGGTTGGACCCTTATGCGTCGTGCCTCCTGGTCTGCTTCAGCTTCGATTTGCCGGCGATTAAACCGGTCAATATTGCGTGCTTCGCGTGCAGTCTTTTCTTGTTCTGTTTCGCCGACTGCTGGTGGCTCGTCGTTGCTGACAACATGGATCAAATCCCCTCGTCTTGGCGGGAAAGACGGAAATTGGGGGAAACCCGGGGTGTGGTCTGGTAGATCCAGATCGTATTTGACGCCTTCATCTTCGTGACGCTGAAGCTCGGTGTGGATAGATGCGTTGGATGCGATGCCGGATGAGGAGCTGGAGTCGCCCTCTCGGACCGTGTGGACGGATCCTTCTTGATAATCTTCAATCCGGACCATGTTGACGATGTTACATGGCTTCGGCTGAGATCGGTGTATAGGACACAGATCCGAGCGGCGTCGTAGATTGTATGCGTAGCTGGAGGCAGCGTTTTGCAGGCCGTAGGGCTGGACCTGGTGGTTCTCCGTCGGGACTTCGTACTCGCAGAGTCGGAGACTCGTCGCGAAGGCTGGCTGGCGACGAGCGAAGCGCCCCTCAGGAGTAGATACGACCACGAGATCTGTTCCAAGTCACGCAGGACGACTGGTCCGAGCTGGTCGGATAGATCTGTTGTGGGGAGCTGTTACCTGCTCATTAGGTTGGCTTTGAATCGTACTTACTAGAGCTAGGGTTTCAGCGAGTTTGATGCCGACACGATCGATGGAGTCGAGCAGGTCGGTGTTGTCGATCTGCTTTCCTCTGGAGCGGGGAAGTGGATGACGGGTTGTCGGCGTGGCTGTAGGCGTGGTCGGAGCCAGATGTACCGTGGTCGGAGCCAGATCCATCATGGTCGGAGCCGTATTCGTCGTGGTCGGAGCCGTGTTCACCGTGGTCGGAGCCGTGTTCACCGTGGTCGGAGCCGTAGCCGATGCAGGTGAAGTAGTCGTCGGCGCAAGTTGGATCCACGCCTCCTCCGTGGTCATGGCGATGGAGTCGTCGACGCCGGTGGTCCAGGTGATCTGGCCAATGATGAACGTGAGGCTGTTGGGCGTAGCCATGGAGCCGGAGATGATGACCATCTTGTTTGCCTAGAGAGCAGTACACACACCCCCTACCTGGCGCGCCACTGTCGACGAAATATGGTCGGCAGTCTACCTAGGGGTATGCCCAAGGTAGTAGATTATCGGCAGACAGATGCGCAAGCCCCAAACAAGACGGTGATGCAAGATAGACACGAGGTTTTATCCAGGTTCGACCGCCAAGAAGGCGTAATACCTACGTCCTGCGTCTAATTTGTATTGTTGTATGTCAATGAGAGATGTTTTTTAGAGGGGTCCCCTGCCCACCTTATATAGTCCGGGGGGCAGGGTTACAGATCTAGAAACTCATCCTAGTCAGTTACAATTGCCATATGTGGCCGGATAAGGATTCCTATTCTAACCGACCAGGATCCTGCTTGGTCACCAAATCCGTCTTGATTCCTTGTGCGGGACTCCGATCAGGTTAACTGGGCCGCACGTCGTCTTTGGGGTGGACCGAACCCATCGATCCGGGCCAGCCCAAGCTTAGCCGTAAGGGTATAGGGGTTAATACCCCCACAATATCAAAAAAGCAGGAGGTAAACACATCTCTAGTTGGTTTTGTGTCTCCACCACAAATTCATGTAGGTCACTCAGCTCTTGCTTGCCAATCGTCTTATGTGAGATCTTCGAAAAGAAGTAACACATGCGGGTGATGGTCATTTTCAAGAACTCTAGCTTTATAGCCCTGATTGCAATAGGTAGAAATACTGTCAGCATCACATGGCAATCATGAGCCTTGTAGTGTGTTATTGACAAGTCCTTCATCGACACTAGCTTCTTCACATTTGCTAAAAACCTAGTCGGAACTTTGACCCCCCTCAGGAAAGTGCATATAGCTCTCTTCTCGTCTGGTGTTAGGTTGAAGCACGCAGCGGGCAGAGTGTATTTTCCATTAGCCTCAGGTACCGGGTAAAGCTATGGCATCACGTTTAGCTGCGCCATGTCTTTCTGTGCTTTCAGACCATCCTTTGACTTGTATGTGTCCATCAAGGTAGCAATGAGACCCTCAAAGACATTCTTCTGCACGTGCATAGCATCAATGGCATGGGGGACCTCCAAGTCTGGCTAATAAGGCAGATACTGAAAGAAGATCAATTGTTTCTTGAAAGGTACGCCTTCAACAGGAGGTGTGCTTCTATCTTTGTTCGTCCCATCCGGATTCTTCTTTCCATAGATGACGCATATGTTTTTCACCATTCTGTACACGTGTTCTCCGTTATGACGTCTCTCAAGAGAGGGTTCAATCTCTGGGGTGTTGTCATAAAATCTAAAGAACAATTTGCTACGGTACTTGTGGCTTGTCTTTAAGAAGCGTCCGTTCCTTAGGTAAACTATCTTCTTGGATGCATCTAGGTACACCCATGTAGTATCATCCAAGCAAACCAAGCATCCTGTCTTCCCTTTGATCTGTCCAGACAAAGCAAACAGCGCGGGGTAATCATTGGTAGTAACAAATATTATTGCTCTACATATGCAGTCCTCCTTTCGGAACGCATCGTATATCTGCTCCCCATGCCTCCATAGCCTCTCCATTTCTTGCATCAAAGGCTCAAGGAACACGTCTATATCAATGCCTGGATGTTTAGGGCCAAAAATAAGAATAGTGAGGAGAAGGTACTTTATCTTCTGACACAACCATGTTGGGATGTTGTACATGGTCAAGATCACTGGCCAAGTGCTATGGTCGCTCATCCTCTCATTGAAGGGATTCATTCCATCGGTGCTCAAGCTAAACCGTACATTCCTTGGGTCACCGCTGAATTCTTTGTGCTTCTCATCAAACCTTTGCCACTGACTACAATCAGCCAGGTGTGCAATCTTATCATCATCCACCTTGCGCTCATCATCCCACCATGTCATGAGTGCGGCTTCTTTAAGGTTTAGGAAGATACGTCTCAAGCGGTCGGTCACTGACAGGTACCATATTATCAAGGCAGGAATTCTTCTCTACTTTGCATCGTTGCCTAATGGAGTGTCCTCTGGGGCTGAGATTCTTGTACCACCTTTTTTGTGCCCTTCTTATTCCTATTTTTCCCCGTGGAGGCTTCGTCTCCACCGTAAAGGTCATTGTTCTTGTATCGGCTGGCCCCACACCAAGGACATTTATCTAGTGACTTGAACGTTTCGCCATGAAAAAGTATACAGTGGTTGGGGCATGCATAGATTTTTTCAACCCCCATTGTCAATGGACTTATGACCTTCTTCACTTGGTATGTGTTGGCGGGAACTGAGTTTGGTTGTGGGAGCACCCATGACAGGAGATACAATAAGATACAATAGATCATTGAAACTACAGTCTGACCAGCTGTACTTAGCCTTCAGGATGAGCAGCTGAAGCACAAAACGTAGCAATGTCTAATGTGTCGGACATCGCTTTTCAACACCATACACAGTCTCCTTCGATGCTTTTGTCACCCTTTCCAAATTTTCTAGACCTTTCGGGCTATTTAGTAAAATCTCTGGTCCAAGAGCTCGAATCATGTCCTTCAAATCATCTTCATCCCCGACACGTGATCTACCATCATTATTGGCACCACCTTCATCGTTACCATCCCAACCACCAGCATCACCACCTTGTTCATTGTCAAACTCGAAATCCATTTGTGCATCAAGCTCTGCTGAATATTGGGACAGGGATTCTATGGTTTCGTCGTCGTCTTCCTCCTCATCCTCATCGTTAACAATAACCGTTTCACCATGATGAATCCACACTGTGTAGTCCTCAACAAATCCTCGCATAATCAAATGTGATATGATGATAGTCACATCTGTCCATGCCACACGGTTCTTGCAATCTTTACGGGGACAAATAATTGTATCATTATTATCTTTTAATGTCGTTGCATGCTTCTTTGCGGCTTCAATAAATTTATCCACCTCTTCACGGAAATCTGCCTTGAACCTTAACGAACCATACATCCAAGAGTTCCTGTACTCCATCTTTTACAACAATAATAAAACAAACATTAAAGGACTACTTATTCAGATATATATAAAAATGAATCAAATTATTAATTACTTGAGAATAATTGTATATACTTCATATATATATGAATATAAATCTAATATAATTACATGAAGCATACAAACACACTATAATTAAAATACATATTTATTGATTACAATAAACAATTTTAAAGACAACAATTAGCAACAACTATACTTTACCCAATATCTTTCATACAAACCCTAGTCCAATTTTATCAAACATAAATTTACAAAAACGAAATTAATAAAAAAACCAAACCCTAGATTTAGATCTACATGCACATGAAACATGCATAATACTAACTAATTGTTCACTAAAATCAAGAAACATGGACCAAATAAGGGTATGATCTTGTTCCCCTCCCTAATTTACCCTAGTACATTTAAAACTTGGGTCTAATTTGCTTCAAAAGTAGCTCAAGCACCATAGAAGAGAGAGAAAAACAAAACTTTAATTACTCACTAACCAACCATTAAAACTTTAAAAAAAAAGTGTGGAATAACATTTTTTTAGCTTCTACAACCTCTCCACTAAAGGATTTGAGAACAAAACCTTCCCCCTTAGTAAAGCAATTTTTGGGAGGTGCCCAAGGCCTCCCCACCTTTCTTTCATGGGTTGGAGTGAGTGACCCGAGAAGGAAGAATGTGCTGCATGTGTTTTATATGTGGGTCATTTGTAGGGGCGGCTGATGATTGAGCCGCCCCTACAAATCGGAGGTATTTATACGGGGGTATTTGTAGGGGCGGCTCAATCACCAGCCGTCCCTACAAATAGCAACACCGGGGGTGGCTGATGAGTGAGCCGCCCCTACAAATTAGACCCATTTGTAGGGACGGCTCGTATCACCAGCCGTCCCTGCTGTTTCATTTGTAGGGGTGGCTGGTGTCTGGGCTCCCGAGTATGCCACTATAGGGGTGGCTCCATCACCAGCCGCCCCTACAAAAAATGTATCCCGTTGCTAAAAACCGTTTTTTTACGTAGTGTAGTATGTTGACCTGTGACGTATCGTGTGTCAAGTTCAAGGACCCGGACATGTATTTTAGGAGTTTGGCGTTTGGGGATCTACATGATACCCTCTGCCAAAGTCACTGGTGCATTTTACTCTTGGATTTAAGGTGCCGTGAAAATTATTTTGTATAAAGAATCCTACACTATTTCCAAATCACCCTAACCGCTTTTATACTTTTTTTCTCTTTTGTATATTTGCATTGCGATTCCTGTCCTCTATTTTTCTCCACATCCTTCCACCTCCAGATTGGTCAACAGATACACCTGTGTATATTTCTGCACGACTAGGTTGATTTTCCCAAGTGTGCAAAGATTGGGAGTTAAGTAGAGAGTTGTTGGAGAGCGCTTTTTCAATCTTGCCAAAAAATCAAGACTGGGAGTGGTTTATTGAAACTCTTGGAGATGTTCTCTCGCAGCGCGCGCATCCATCAACCAATCCGAAGGTGAAAGGACATTAGGAAGAATAAGGAGTAGAAAGGTTCCTAAAGTAAATGTACAAGAGAAAAATAAAGTATAAAAGTGGTTATATAGCTTATTTAGGGTGATTTTAGAGATAGTTCTAACTTTTTTAGTCACTTGGAAAACTCATTAATTTAGAGCAACTCCAACAGCTTGGCTATTCTTGTTATGGAGACTATTTTAGAATTTGTATAATAAAAAATAAGCTCCAACATATGTGCTATGTGACTTTGTAAAATACGAAGCTAGCTATCTCTTAATTTTCGGTGGCCATATATAGCCAACCACGGACTCTTGCTATCTGACTTTGTAAAATAGTAAGGCTGTTGTTGACCTCTTCTTTTTTAAGAAGTTTTCTATTTTACAAAAGGACTAAGCAATAAAATTTGGCTACCAAGTGATTCTTTTTAGAAACTATTGAAGATGCTCTTAGACACGGCGTCTATATCCTCAAGCGTTACAACTCTACCTATAAATATACAGCCAGAGGCTGAAGTTACACGTTCATTATATTATAGGCCAGTTCCTCGTCTTGTTTACATCATTAACATCATAGAGGAGCAAAGCCATGGAGCCACTACACCCTTGGTGCTTGTATATTATGATTCTAATCTTGGTCCTCCTAGCTCTAGTACTCCTCGATCTCCATTGTCTATGGACTCCACCTTGTGCGCCAGGGACAAGGTTGCCGCCGGGACCATGGCTGCTCCTGGTAATTGGCACCCTCCACCACCTAATTATAGTATCACATACTAACAATGATGATCTTGACCACCATGGAATAATTAGCTAGGAATTTAAATGTGTTCATAGACACCAACCTTTTGGATGATGTATTCACTACAGTTTGAGCCTTGCACAAATGTCCAATTGGAAAAGTGCTCTCTAGAACGGAGAAAGAACTAGAATGAGAATTAAACAATGTAGCCATCAAAACGAAGCTAATTAAACAACAAAATCAAAGGAGTGGATGTTTGTTACTAACCTTAAAGCAAAAAGATCAAGCCATTCTTCAAAATCCAAGCACTAGCTTCATGGTGAAGAGCAGCCGCAGCAATGGAGGAAAGGGTCCAAACGCGCGCCTCTGTTCTCGGGATGGAAGATAGGAGGAAGGAGAGGACGGCTGCAGCCTTTTGTGTTGTAGGCTTATCACTGTCGGTTCTTGGCTAGAACCGACAGTGATAGAGCACAATCACTGTCGGCTCTTGGCTTAAACCGACAGTGATGAGTGCCCGCCAAAACACTGCCGGTTTAAGCCACAAACCGGCAGTGATGTAGTCCTTCACTGTCGGTTTTAACCTAGCCCCAATCATTTTTTCATTTTCAAGCTCATAACCGACAGTGAAGATACATCACTGCTGATTCTCATAAATCCGACAGTGATGATGCCTACAGTGAAGTGCAAATCTGACGTAGTGGATGCTCTTAGCTACCCCCACTCATAAGGTGTTCCCTAGAATCGGAGGCTCGTGGCTTCACTATCCCAATAGGAACTTAGACACGGCATCTACTTCCTCCAAGCGTTGCAACCCTATCTATAAATATACACAGCCTCAGGCTCAAGTTACACGTTCATTATATTATAGGCCAGTTCCTCGTCTTGTTTACATCATTAACATCATAGTGGAGCAAAGCCATGGAGCCACTACACCCTTGGTGCTTGTATATTATGATTCTAATCTTGGTCCTCCTAGCTCTAGTACTCCTCGATCTGCATTGTCTACGGACTCCACCTTGTGCGCCAGGGACAAGGTTGCCGCCGGGACCATGGCGGCTCCCGGTAATTGGCACCCTCCACCACCTAATGACCGTGAAGAACCCACGGCTCGTGCACCGTGCCTTGGCCGTCCTCGCACGCCGCTGGGACGCCCCCGTCATGTACGTCCGGCTAGGGGAGCTGCACGCCGTCGTCGTCTCGTCGGCCGACGCCGCACGCGAAGTTATCAGGGAGAACGACACCAACTTCGCCACGCGGACCATGACCGCGACCGTGAGAGCCACCATCGGAGACAAGGTGGGGCTCGTCCTGTCTCCGCACGGCGCCATGTGGCGGAGGCTCCGCAGGATCTGCACGACGGAGCTTCTGAGCGCAAGGCGCGTTCGATCCTTCCGCTCCATCCGGGAGGATGAGGCCGCGCACCTCGCCCGCGCCATCGTCATGGACGCGCGCTCCGCGATCGCGCCCGGCGAGCGTGAGCGCCAGTTGATCAACGTCAGCGAGCTGGTGTCTCGGTTCGTGTCCGACACCGTTCTGCGCGCCATCATGGGCGAGCGGTTCAGGTGGCGGGACGAGTTCATGGCCACTCTGGCCAAGGCCATGACGAGGGGCGCCGAGTTCAGCGCGGGGGACCTGTTCCCGTCGTCGAAGCTCCTGCGAGCCATTAACGGCACGGTGAGCGAGTCCAAGGCGCTGAACGCCAAGCTGTTCGAGCTGGTGGATCGCGCCATCGACCAGCGCCGCGGGAGGAAGGCTGGAGCGGCTGCCGAAGAAGGCGCCAACGACGCATTGCTCGATGTGCTTCTGCGGTTGCAGGAACACGATGATGATCTCGACTGCCCTCTCACCATTGCGACCATAAAAGCTGTCATCCTGGTAGTACTACTATCACCATTATTGGCAACATGAGGAAGATTTATTATTTCTTAATTAATGAATCGTTACGCGACACTTCTCTGCAGGACATGTTTGGGACTGGAACCAGTACAACATCGACAACGATCCAATGGGCCATGTTAGAGCTGATGAAGAATCCAAAACTGATGCGGAAAGTGCAACAAGAGATCTGCCATGTCCTGGGATGCAAGTCGCGGGTAACAGAGGACAACTTGACCAACCTGAAGTACCTAAAGCTTGTCATCAAGGAAACACTACGGTTGCACCCAGCAACATGCGTACTCTTCCCAAAAGCGAGTCAGGAATCTTGCAAGATCCTTGGGTATGATGTGCCCAAAGGCATGCTCATGGTCATGAATGTGTGGGCGATTAACAGGGACCCAAAATACTGGGATGATGCCGAGGTTTTCAAGCCAGAGCGTTTCGAAGGAACTACCGTTGATTTTCGTGGCACGGACTTCCAGTTCTTGCCGTTCAGTGGAGGAAGAAGGATGTGCCCCGGCATAATGCTGGCGCATGCCAACATCGAGTTGGCACTCGCGACACTCCTATACCACTTCGACTGGCAGCTCCCACCGGGTGCCACACCCGACCAGGTAGACATGGCTGAGAAATTTGGTATCGATGTTCGCCCAAAGAGGGATGTTTACCTCTGTCCAGTCCTAGTTCTGCCACCGAAAATTGAGTAGTCATGTCCTAGTTCTAAAACCGGTCAGTTACTGTAGCTTCGATTCAGAGTTCCAATCCAAGCCTGACAGTGTATCTTCATTGTGTTGAAACGACTAAGCCGTTGATCATTAGTGAAAACCATGTACATGAAAGTTGTAGCCCTACCTTTCATCTTCAACTTCTATTAAAGGATCATAGTCTAATTCACCAAGAATCAGGAGTTACATCAAGCCAAAGTCGGCTCCCTTAAACTATAATTGCAGCTAAGACTTAGAAAATTTTCTAAGTGTTGAATCAGCCCTCAACACTGACTTGTGGGACCTTTTTGAGCATGTTGTGCACATTTTCATGACTTGGCTTCTAAACAAAGTTTGTTCCTTATAAAATTTTCTACAACTTTGCTTTAGGTTCCTCAGACATGCAAACACTCTAAGTTGTACTTTTTAAATAGTCAAACAAAAGAGTTCAGGGTCAAAACAAGTCAAACCACTACTTGAAATCATAATTAGGCAACATGATCAACATGAACAATGTTCCAAATGACATTCTAAGTATAACTAAGTTGCTTAAGAGAATTATTAGCCACACCACACATAGGTCACACCAAAATCAAACATTACATGTACTGAAACAAGGAAAAACCAATGAAATGTTACATTTGTTTCATAGTCATGTTTCACATGTTTCATGATTTTGTTGCATAGTACTAACTAACTATGTTTCACTAAAGTGAGTTGTACATGTTGCACTTGAGTGTTGCACACTATTCATTTCATACAACAAGCACACATGAAATATAACGATATGTTTCAATGTTTCGAAAACATGTTTCATGCAATATAAGCTCATGAATGGATGAATAATGCTCATGTTCACGAAATGCAAGTGCAAATGTGGAAGCCAAACACCTGGGTGTTACACGCCATAGGGATGGCTCCATGTTGCGGCCCTATTCGTCACTATCACCATGCGTGGGCATCATCTGTCGGTCATGGCGTTCCACTCTGTCCCGGCAGACGTCGTGGTGAACAGAGGCGCCTGTCCGCGTCCATATGAGGATTAGACAGAACAGCACTAGCACGTCCAACACTGTTCTTGATGTTAATGCCTAGGTATGGCCCGTTATGGCCACGGGTTATATCGAGGCATGCCAGCCTCTTCTTTGGCGTCAGAGTTTGGACCCGGGCCCGTACGCTTGGACCTGGAGTGGTTGGTGGCGGTATGGGTCCCTGTCAGACGAGACGGAACCCGTGTCCTCGAGGTCAGGCAAGATGGAACCCATGTCCTTGGGGTCGGGCGAGACGGAGCTCGCACCTAAGGGGTCGGGCGAGACGGAGCCCGCGGCCTCGAGGTCGGGCGAGGTGGAGCCCGCACCCAAGGGGTCGGGCGAGACGGAGCCCGCGGCCTCGAGGTCGGGCGAGACGGAACCTGCGTCCTTGGGGTCGGGCGAGACGGAGCCCGAGACGGATCCCGCGGCCTTGAACGAGACAGAACCTGCGTCCTCGGGATCGGGCGAGACGGAGCCCGCACCCAAGGGGTCGGACGAGATGGAGCCCGCGGCCTCGAGGTCGGGCGAGACGAAGCCCGCGGCCTTGGGCGAGACGGAACCCGCGGCCTTGGGGTCGGGTGAGACGAGGCTCGCACCCAAGTGGTCCGGCGAGACGGAGCTCGTGGCCTCGAGGTCGGGCGAGACGGAGGCCGCGGCTTTGGGCGAGACGGATCCCGCATTCTTGGAGTTGAGCGAGATGGAGCCCGCACCCAAGGGTTCAGGCGAGATTGATCCCGCGGTCTCGAGGTCGGGCGAGACGGAGCCTACGGCCTTGGGCGAGATGGAACCCGCGTCCTTGGGGTCGGGCGAGACGGAGCCCGCACCCAAGGGGTCGGGGGAGACAGAGCCCGCGACCTCAAGGTCGGGCGAGACGGAGCCCGCGGCCTTAGGTGAGACGGAACCCGCGTCCTTGGGGTCGGGTGAGACGGAGCCCGCGGCCTCGAGGTCGGGCGAGACGGATCCCACGGCCTTGGGCGAGACGGAACCCACGTCCTTGGGGTCGGGCGAGACGGAGCCCGCACCTAAGGGGTCGGACGAGACGGAGCCCGCGGCCTTAGGGTCGGGCGAGACCTTTTAATACGTCTCGAGCCATCAGGGGAAGTCAGCGTGGGCGCTCACTTCCTTGCTTTGGGTATTTCTAATATCGATACCCGACAACACCGGTGATAAAAAACCGCCCTCAATAAAAATCGATTTTGACCACTAATAAAAGTAATTTGTGTATTATCGCGTGACTTCCAATCCAAAGAACATGATATTATATGTTGACGAAGTCACAAATTAAGATGGGCAAAGCTGCTTATCCAAACTAACAGCTCTAGATTCGCGTGCAAATTAAATTAGCTGACATATATAATTACAACATACTAATGCGCAAAGAAAGGTTTACTGAGGAGGTAGCTAGCAGCGAACATGTCGTCGCCGGCAAGCCGACTGCAACTCCGAGGCTCCAAGGCGATGGCACATCTGCCGATGCCAGGCATAGCTGCCTCTGAAGCAGCATCTGAATCGACGCCCCGCTTCTGGAGCTCGATTTGTCCTTGGCTTTCCTGATGGGGGCACTGGAGGACGAATTCAACCGTACTGCAGCTATCAACGTTGGGGCAAGGTTTTGGGATTCAAAATGCTAAAAACTTCGGTGCTCACCGAATTTGACGAATTTCGGAATTTTCGGAATTTTCGGACTGGTTTTCGGTTAAGTTGACCAGTCAAACATTTCATGTTTGACCGAATTTTGACCGAAATTTGACCGAATTTTGACAAATTTAGTCCGAATTTTTTTATAAAGAACAAAACAATAGAGAAATCAGTTAAAAACGATCAAACAATGTATCATGCTTCGATCAAGGCTTTAAAACAATAAAGACTTCAATAGTTTTCAAACACAGGCTGCAGCACGATAGCCTAGAAAGCCACATAAATTGAGCCAATATTTAGACAATACAGTCCTAAGGAGTTTGTTCATAGCTCCATAAATAGTTCAGAGTCCAAATTAAGTACACAACATAAGCCAAATTAGAGGCCACTTGAAGTCTAGTTCATCACTCCTCAAATAGTCCGAAGGAGTACAACTTAAATTACAGTCCAGCCAGCCATACGTACACTAACAGAATTAAGTCGCCCAAAAGTAAGCAACGCAAAAGAAAATGTCAGCTAGCACATTGTCAATTGCCACTGGCACCTTTTTGTGTTTCATGGCAGTCATCCACCCATCACCATGTACACACCAAAAAATTACTTCAAGAACTGCTGCTGGAGAGCTGCTGCTGGACTGTACCTAAAAAACATTCATAAAACAACATTTATAAGTTAACTTTAATTAACCAACACACTTTAACTTCACCACTACATAATTTTCAGATGGTTCTATTGATAATATATATTGCAATTCTATTAGTAAAATATATTACATAGAATTGACTATTGGTAAATTAACATCAAATGAAAAGATAACTATGAAACAACTATGTATTGCTCTCCAGCCAAACATAAATTTATCATTCATAGAAATACACAACAATCAAATATAAAAGTAGCAATTATTATATATACAGGTACCAAAGCATATTACCTTGATAGAAGAGTCATGCTACTCTCTCTCATAGAGAGTAGAGAGGCTTTGAGTCCTCATCCTTTTTTGCTGGAGTCTTCCAGATCTGCGGCTATTAGGATTATCATCTTCCTCACCTAAAGCCTCTATGTCTTCTTCAACTCTTGGTGCAGTTTGCACAGGCTCATCATCATCACAATTGTCTTCATCATCACTGTCATCATCACCTTCAGCTAAGTCATCATCAAACTCATCCTCATTATGTTCTTCATCACTTTCCCCCAACTCAAACTCAATCTCCTCATCCTCAAACTCCCTAGCCCTCTTTCCACGAGATGAATTGCCCAGCTGGCTTCGACATAGGTCATCCAAACTAGGGCCTACATCATTCATAGATCTATCTAACCAGTCCCATATTGGATTGTTCTCATAAAAAATTGCAGCATCCAACATCATAGAACATGGATCAACTTCCTTGTCCTTCTGCTGGTATCCACTGTCCTCTCGGATACGCTCCTTCAAGTTATAATGGACATACACAAGCTTATGCAACTTGTCATAGCCTAGCTTGTTCCTAATCTTTGTATGCACCAGTGCAAAAGTACTCCAATTTCTCTCACAACCACTAGATGACACACATTGTGAAACAATACGTAATGCATACTTCTGTAAAGTAGGCACTTCTCCTCCAAACTGGAACCACCAATCAGCTGCCACAATGGGAATGGAAGTCAGCCACAAGAAAAAGCACAGATTCAACAATTCAATGGACATGTAACTAAAATATTGAATTAGTTGGGCCTGTTCACATGCGTGCATTAAGCTGCTGCTGTCGTGTACTGGTTCTGCAGTAAATTGAGAGAAAAAAAAGGTGCAGCTGCAGCAACAACACCTTATTGCTGTAGGAAAAAAGGTGCAGCTGCAGCAACAGCACCATATTGCTGCAGAAAAAAGGTGCAGCTGCAGCAACAGCGCCATTGTTGCAAAATTTTGAGGGACATGTTGAAACAAGAGATGCTCTACAATTACACTACTCAATTATAGCACCTGAATCTCTCACATTCATCTCCCAAACTTAAACAAGCATCTAACATACAATTTATTAGACTCGATGAGACTTACTTGGGGACATAGATGATGCTCCAGCACATGCGATGGGGCGATTGAACCTCCCAAGGCATTCTCGGAAGACTGATATTTCCTTGATTGCCTGAACAGCATCATCAGAAGCTTGTGCCATCTTCTCTATTGCATCTGTTAGTGCTAAAGAATATTCTGGTTTGCTGCAAAAGTTGTGCTTGTAATGGGTCTCGGGATCAAGAACAGCAGCTACATAAGGTGGAAAAGAGTTAGAATTTATGGCAGTACAACATGTAACAATGAAATTTAGTAGTAGTATCAATACCTGCAACCATTAATGTGTTTCTTTCCATATTGTCAACCCTCCTTGTCACCTTACTCAGAAATCGATCAAACTGTCTTGTTCCTATGCCAAGCTGAACTTCCATTGCTTGTATGGCTGCCATCATCCTCGGTTTGAACCCAGAAAGTGTGCATGACTTCTGTGTATCTGCATATCGCAGCACCAAATAGAGTGGTTTCAGTGCATCTACTACCCACTTCAGTGCAGACCACCATGTAGAACTTGTCAGGCACGCTTCAGTGTACTCATAGTACTCATCATCCTTCCAGTCACTGTCCTTCCAATCTTGTGAAAAAATCCAAGCTCGAAGATATTCTTTCTTGTCAAGGAAACTTTGGAGGAACATAAATACAGTTCCAAAGCGAGTAGCATTGGGTCTTATCAATTCCCCACCAATCTTCTTCTTCATCTCATCATGTAGCCTGTTATGGTTGTACAGGAACCTACAGATAAGCTTGGCACTTGCAACAACATTAGCAACCTTTCGGAACTTGCCAATGTCCTTCAACATGAGGTTGATAGTGTGAGCAGCACATGGCTGCCAGAAAATATGCTTGTATTCCTCAATTAGCTTCTCACATGCTTTCTTGTAATTTGACCCATTGTCAGTGACAATTTGAACTACCAATTCAGGGCCAATTTTCTCAACCACCTTTCTAATTTCCCGATGTATAAAATCTGCACAGCACCAAAATATAGTAGAAATCAACTGCATGTTACTAACAGTAAACACATTAGGCTTAAAAGTAGGTACATGCCCATCTAAACTAATAGCTTAGTAGTAAAAATTAACTGCATGTTACTAACAGTAAACACATTCAGCTTAACAACATGGGAAAAAACTTAAAGGAGAGATGGAAGAAAATAAATGAGAATAACAACTTACCAGCACTTTGCTTGTGGCCAGATACATCAATTGACTTCAGGAAGAACATGCGTGCATTACAATACACCATGAAGTTGATGATGGCCATGCTGGTAGGTCCTGTCCATGAGTCACACATGATAGTCACACCATACTGTTTCCAACCTTGCTTGAATTGTTCAAGAGAATTTTCAGCTTCCTCAAAGTTTGCTTCCAAGAATTCCCCGTCAATTCCATGTGATGTAGGAATCTGTGCTGTAGTCCCTAGCCGCTGAGTAAGCCTAATTGCACTCCGAAAGTACGGGCAATCAGCTTTCAGCCCAGGAATGTCATTCGCATGGAAAAACTTTGCCCATGCTTGTCCAAGCTTCTCTCTAGATCCCACTTGAAGTGCAGTGTCAATTCTAGGCTGCACATGTGCTTTGTTGCGTGCCAAATCCTTGTCAAAGTAGGCAGTGACACTCTTTTTACCAACAGAAACACGGACACCTCTGCCACTGCCACACCTCCTCTATTGCACGAGAAAGGTTCTTATCTCCCAATTGCTTCCTAATATCCAAACGGACTTGGTCTTCTTCATCACTTGCAAGGTCAATCACTTCCTGTCCTTGCAGCCCTTGTATGAGATCTCTCTCCAAACTGAGCATACGTTCCCTTTTTTCTTTTTTATTCTCCATTGATGCCTTCCGTAACTCCCTCATTGCATCCCGCACAGCTCTAGGCACACTGGTGCATGACTTCACTTCACCAACTATACAGCCAAGATGGTCCCTAAACCTTGTTGCACCTCCACCTTTGTTTGTAGTCCCACAGTACCCACATTTGAAACCTTGGCCAGCAAGCTTTGAGCCATGCATCCACACCTTGTTAATGTTTCCATCATTATGGTCTACATTCCAGAAGCAAAATATAAGAAATTAAAAACATAGAAATTTAAGTAATAAATTCAAAATTTTGTCCAGAGCAATGCAAGTTACTTTCAATCATACATCAATCCACAAACATTTAATAAAAAATAAACCTGAAGAACAGATTTATATACAATCAGTATACTAAATAGGCAGCTAAGCCACTCAGCAGTTTTGCCAAAAAAATAGAAAAAATAGAACCTGATAAAATATAAACTTCATTAATTCATCAGACCATCAGTCATCACTTCATAAAAGAATTACTTAACAAAATAACATGTCCATTGGACCATTAGTCATCATTTCATCGCAAGGATACTGCCTGCAGAACATACTTGGCATAAACTGGAAGTCTAGACAGAACATGGCACCAGTCCAAGACAACAACAAAGAGGTTCATCAAAAGATTACAGCCTACAAGACATATTTGGCAGAAACTAGAAGTCTAGAACATGGCTGCCGGAGATTTACCTCATTTTTTATGATACAAAATAACTAAATCTAACTGGGGCGTGCTTAAATATGATGATACAACATTAACAGAACCCCCACGCTAGCTATAGCTTCATGAATTGTATTGTACCACAAATAAATCAATCTATACAAATCATAGGTATGCAGTTATGATGTCCATCTCTATAAAACAGGGTACTCTGTTTTACATATACCTTGAGAAGCTGCTGCCGGCAGTGGTGCTGGTGGTGGTGCCGCCCGTGGTGCTGCAGCCCTTGCATGGCCATCTGTAGCACCACCAAGGCCAACGCTTGCACTACCCCTGGCCCTCATCTGGGTGATGCCGCTGCTACTGCTACCCGCACTGATGAGCTTCAAAAACACCAAATGGTTGAGGCGACGTACAGCAGAAATCGCACAACATTCATCACGGATGGATGGACATACGTACCAGTAGCTCGGTGATTTGGTTTCGATGATGCCACCGAATGAACGACTACAGCAGCAATGGAGGATTGGGGATTGGGGAGGATTTGGGATATGGCTGTAGGGGAGGAGAGGAGTGGAAGGGGAGACGATGGGGGAGGAGTGGACTGGAACAGGAGATCCGCCGCCGCCTTCACGTCCTAGTCGCTGGGCACGCGCCCGCACAAGGCGAGCCGCCGCCGCTGCTGCCGACCAGAGAGGAGGAGGAGGAAATATGAAACCCTAGGGTTTCCAGGGTAATGTTTGTGCTTTTATAGCTACGGGGGGTATCAGCAGGCTGGTATGGACCTTGGGTCGGGCCGAAAATTCAAATTGGGCCGAAATAATTTGTCCGGTTCAATTCTTTCTCGGGCCTGTCCGAAATGGACGAAAACCACCGAATTTCAGGCATTTCGGGCCGAATCCCAAATCCTTGGTCCTAGTAGCTTGCTCGAAAGTTGTAGCATCGGACGCTAAGGACAATAATATGTTCTTGTGCACTTGTGTAACGCGTTATTAAAATCTGAAAATGTTTATGTGCAGACCCAAAATTCCTTAAGCCACCAGCCATCTTACTTAAGGCTCACCAGGTCCTACAAGCCATCTTAATTAAGGCTCATTGTGTCCTGGGTGACGTTTTTAACCGGGACTACTTCTGGAGTCCGAGGTGGACTCCAACTTAAGTTGCACTGGACCTCCTCCGTTGTGACTTGGATGTCCACACTGGTCCTCTTTGCCTCAAGCTTTGTATCCGAAAGAGTGATGTCCTCGTTAGAAGGTGCTGTGGTGGAGGGCCAGCAGAGAAGGTAAAAGGGAGGTGGAGGGCTTTGAGTGCACTCTTGCTTTAGTGTGGTCAGACAAGGTGCCATGGACGATGGAGTGGGAGGGAAGCAGCAGTGGGGAAGAAAGAGAGGAGGGGAGAGAGGGAGATGTAGGCGACAATGGTGAGAAAAGGAGGGAAAAAGAGTGTCTTATATGTGGGCCGGCGCAACGGAAAAACCACCAAACTGGCCTAAATTGAATGGTATTGATAGTTAAGGTATCAAATTTACCCGGTTTTGTAGGTAGGAGGTCAAAACTCAACAAAAAATCATTGGCGGCTAGCGCTGTTCCAAGGGAAGGCATGACATGAAAATGGTTCTAATCAATTATATTTGTTCATCTTGCCTCCCATAAGGCCATAACGGTCTACTTGCGTGGCTGAGAAATTTGGTGTCAATCAATCAATGTGTGACTGAGAAATTGGTAAGATTAATTTGTGCGACTGAGAATTTGGTGTGCACGTTCACCCAAATAGGGATGTTTTTACACTTGTCCATCTGTAGTTGTGCCACTAGAAATGCAGTGTCCTAGGTCCTTAGCTTGCGCCAGCTAGCTCTATGAGTTACTTTATTTATTGCTCCCTTGAGGTGGATTACTGAACTCCATTGAGCATTTTTAACCAATTATTACAATAATTTCCATGTTGAACTGAACCTTATACAAAGCTGACATATATATTTTTTGACAGGAGACCTGCATCCTTTTATATATAGTAAGGAGAATTAAAGTTTGAGTACAATGCATGCCGGCGGAAGCCGAAGGCCCGAAGCCATAGCAGGTAACTGGCCTATTAGGATATACATTTTGCAAAAGTTCTGGTGCCCGGCAAATACAGGAGTTCAGTAATTCTTGAGGGATCACAGGGAGATGCTGTTTTGTAGGAGCTTCTGCTTGCAATATGCTCCCTCCGTTCTTTGTGTTTGTTTTTTACCCTCGAACACCTGTAAGAAATGTTTTGCAGTTGTATCGAGGGAGGAAGCTGCGATACTGAGTTTTGCATTTAAAAAAACGCATGCGTATGGTACAAAGTGTTCCTATCCTATCCATATGGTGAATTTTTCTCTCTAAATGCCTATGGTGACCGCGATGACGACACTATAGCACAACCAAACTAGAGTCAGACATGAGTCGATTAAAGTACCAAAATACCGATGGAATCAGTCGGTAAAGATTCCAAATAGATCATCGATTGGTATTCCTAAAATAGACCTCAAACTATTAGTCTATATCTATCTACGCAATAGCGTCTAACAATCGATCGGTATAAGTGTTAGGTCAATATAACTTTATACCGACACCACTATCAGCGACACGTAGGGGGAGTCAGCATAGTCTATACCGGTCGGCCGTAGGTCGCTATAATGGCTTGTACTCATACAAAAGGAATCTTTATGGATGGGTTATGGTATGGTAAGAAATAAAATAAGTACGGTAAAATACAACGGTAATTAGATAGGAACTTTATTAGATATGTCTTACGGTAATCCTCCAAGAAAAGAACATGTAAATATGTCTCATGATAATCCTCCTAAAAGGAACAAACAAAAATAGGGACATTTTTTTTTATTTCTACCAAGGCCAAACAATAGAGAACGAATCAAATACTCCAATTGTTGTAGCTTTGTCTCTAGCACATGGATTATACCATGAAGAGGTCGTTCAGGTTGCAGCCAAGGCTTACCAAAATTTTTATGCACATCAAATGCTACAAAGTGCACTCACATCAAATTTAGTTATGCCTAAAAATTCCGTAGCGAACAAGTTAAATATGTCATGTACTTTGTGGTTTTGATAAGAGTTTAATGCACCAGTGGCCCTCAAACATAAGGTGTTCCCTAGAAGCTGAGGCTTGTGCTTCACTATCCCAATAGGAACTTAGACACGGTATCTACTTCCTCCAACGTTGCAACTCTATCTATAAATATACACAGCCTGAGGCTGAATTTACACATTCATTCTATTATTAGGCCAGTTCCTATTGTATACATCTTTATCATTAACATCATAGTGGAGCAAAGCCATGGAGCCACTACACCCTTTGTTCTTGTATATTATGATTCTAATCTTGGTCCTCCTAGCTCTAGTACTCCTCGATCTCCATTGTCTACGGACTCCACCTTGTGCGCTAGCGACAAGGTTGCCGCCGGGACCATGGCGGCTCCCGGTAATTGGCACCCTCCACCACCTAATGACCGTGAAGAACCCACGGCTCGTGCACCGTGCCTTGGCCGTCCTCGCACGCCGCTGGGACGCCCCCGTCATGTACGTCCGGCTAGGGGAGCTGCACGCCGTCGTCGTCTCGTCGGCCGACGCAGCACGCGAAGTTATCAAGGAGAACGACACCAACTTCGCCACGCGGACCATGACCGCGACCGTGAGAGCCACCATCGGAGACAAGGTGGGGCTCGTCCTGTCTCCGCACGGCGCCATGTGGCGGAGGCTCCGCAGGATCTGCACGACGGAGCTTCTGAGCGCAAGGCGCGTTCGATCCTTCCGCTCCATCCGGGAGGATGAGGCCGCGCACCTCGTCCGCGCCATCGCCACGGACGCGCGCTCCGGCGAGCGTCGTCAGCTGGTCAACGTCAACGAGCTGGTGTCTCGGTTCGTGTCCGACACCGTTCTGCGCGCCATCATGGGCGAGCGGTTCAGGTGTCGGGACGAGTTCATGACAACGCTGGCCAAGGTCATGACGAGGGGCGCCGAGTTCAGCGCTGAGGACCTATTCCCGTCGTCGAGGCTCCTGCGAGCCATTAACGGCACGGTGAGCGAGTCCACGGCGCTGAACGCCAAGCTGTTCGAGCTGGTGGATCGCGCCATCGACCAGCGCCGTGAGAGGAAGGCTGGAGCAGCTGCCGAAGACGACGGCGTCAACGATGCACGCGACTTGCTCGATGTGCTTCTGAGGCTGCAGGAGCACGACGATGATGTCGACTGCCCTCTCACCATGGCGACCATGAAAGCTGTCATCGTGGTATATAGTACTACTATCAACATTGGCAACATGAGAGACGATTTATTTTTTCTTATATATGACCTCATGAATCGTTACGCGACACATCTCTGCAGGACATGTTTGGGACCCTGGAAGCAGTACAACATCGACGACGATCCAATGGGCCATGTTAGAGCTGATGAAGAATCCAAAAGTGATGCGGAAAGTGCAACAAGAGATACGCCTTGTCCTGGGATGCAAGTCTCGGGTAACAGAGGATGACTTACCAACCTGAAGTACCTAAAGTTTGTCGTCAAAGAAACACTAAGGCGCGCTGCACCCAGCAACATGCGTACTCTTCCCAAAAGCGAGCCAGGAATCTTGCAAGATCCTTGGGTATGAAGTATGATGTGCCCAAAGGCATGCTCACGGTCATGAATGTCTGGTCGATTAACAGGGACCCAAAATACTGGGATGATGCCGAGGTTTTCAAGCCAAAGCGTTTCGAAGGAATTACAGTTGATTTTCGTGGCACGGACTTCCGGTTCCTACCGTTCGGTGGAGGAAGAAGGATGTGCCAACATTGAGTTGGGACTCGCATCACTCCTATATCACTTCGACTGGCAGCTCCCACCGGGGCTCACACCCGATGAGATAGACATGGCTGAGAAGTTGGTGTCAATGTTCGCCCAAAGAGGGATGTCTACCTTAGCCCAGTCCTAGTTCTGCCACCAAACTCCAATGCGCTTCGCCTCCACTGTGTCGCCCGCCTTCCATACTCCACCTCCACCACGCCACCCGCTTTCCCCACTCCGCCTCCACCACGCCTCCTGCCTACACCACGGCATCCGCCCACTGGCCGTTCCTCCGAGCCGGCGAGCCACAACGACGGATGCTCCAGCAAGCAGGCAAGGGGAGGAGCTTCGTGTGACGCCGCTCCACCGGCGAGTTGTCCGCGCCGCTGCCACGAGATCCACATGCCGCCGCCGACCTCCGGACCAGCGTCGAGCTCCGCAATGACGAGCCTCCATTCATCCAAGCTGCAAGGTGACATTGCACTAAAAGCGCATGTTGTAAGTATATGTTTCAAGTGGTTCAGAAGTTTCAAAGGTATGTTGCAAGTGTTTTATATCGATGTTGTAAAATTAGATCGAGATGTTGCACATGTTGCAATGGTTATACACATATGTTTCAAGTGTATGTTTCAAATGTTTCATCAGTTCCAGTTATATGTTATAAGTGTTTCATTTGGATATTACAAAAGTAGATCTGAATGTTGTATCGTATGTTACAAGTGTTATATCTGGATGTTTGCATATGTTGACAATGGCTACATACGTGTTTTCAAGTTTTTTCAAGTGTTTTAGACGTATGTTGCAAGTGTTTCAGCTGTTTCGAACGTATATTGCAAGTGTGTTATCTGGATGATGCTAAAGTAAATCAGGTGTTGCATATGTTGCAATAGGACCCACCTGCTATGGCTGCTGGGGCACCGCTGAGCGAGCGCAGGTGGTCCCCGTGTGCGGTCGGGCTGTGCAGGCGAGGTCTGGGCGGTGCGGCCCCACGTGGGCATGAGAAATGAGGTGCACGTGTGGGAAACGGGGTGCAGGCACATGCGTCCGTCCGGAGGTCCGGGCACTAGCAATCCCCTTTTCTTAGCTACGTCTAATGAGAAATTATATGGATCATTAATTGTAAGTATTGCCAGAAATTGGTATAAATTAAATATGAAACATATCAGGCTCTCGTCCTTTCTTATACAACTGTGGATTCCATAACCATCATTGAGAAATAAAACATGTATAGATATCCAAGACAATTTATCATGTTTTATATAGGAACAAGTTTTTTTTTGGCCCCTTTTACGTTTGACTTATTTTAGACCCCAAACTATAAAAAAATGATAAATTTGATAGCTCAACTATCAGTACCAATCATTTAACCCCTTGGTCTTCTTTTTGGTGTTTTTCAAGTATAGCTTTGGCATGCCTATCATATGCTCCATCTCTCCCCATACCTTGACGCCTCCCTCCTCTCTATTACCACCTTCCAATAGCTATGTCCAGCATATACTAGCTTTTGTGCCACTGCTACTGTTCACTCACCTCAGCTATGTGCGAACCACCAAGCCACCTCATACTCATGTGCTTATCATAGATAGTCTATTGCTCGTTACTGAAGAGATGGAGGGATACAGGAGGCTTACCATAGCCGAACTCGGCTATAACCCCTAGCTACACCTATTCAAGTTTCTGCTCGTGGCCTGCACTGCCTTGGCTAGGGAGGGGGGTGATCATGTAGACAAAGAGTGAAAGGGCACCACCACGCCATGGAGCGCTATTGGCTATGGAGACAATTGCAAGGACAATCTCACCATACACTAGATGAGGGAGAAGACGCACGGGAGACATGATGGAGACTTAGCCCGATCTTCCGATAGGTAGGGTAAATTCGATATTGAACAACTCGACGTTCATGATCTAGGTTTCTAATCAAGTATGATTCTGAGTCAACAACTTGTAACCACTTCTCCGCTGGTTATCAACCATGCACAGCACGATTGACCTCATCTAGAAGGCTTTTCCTACAAGCGAATCGAGAACATAGAATGTAAAGGACACAATCTAATATTTCAAATAGAGTTGAAGTTTATCAAACTGATAGGTTCAAGTCTTCAATAGAAAGACTAATCGACACAATCGAATAAGAACAAGAATAGGGCCATGGATTCACTGTAGTCGAACTCAACGTTACAAGTGCTATGAAGAATGTTTGTTTCACGAGAAAAACTAGAACTCAACAAAACACAAACTGTAACGAAGTGGTGGCAATGAATTAATAGGTCTTAGGGGGCACATAACCCTGGACGCGCCCATTATGGGCTCTGATACGATACGTGGGCCAACAACCCAAAATACGGTGACACATCACTTGGATAGATTCTAGACGCTCACTTTTCTTTGATTTTCATTGGCTCTAAAGAAATTTTGACGTGAGACCATTGGCATTGGAAAGGTTATCTCCTTAGATTTCCGTGCATAGATAGGATGTCAAAAACTAACTCTATGTGTCCAGGGCAACGTTTTTAACCAGGACTACTCCTAGAATCCGATGTGGACTCTAACTTAAGTTGGACTGGACCTCCGTTGTGACTTGGATGCCCACACTGGTCCTCTTTGCCTCCAAGTCTTGCTTTAGTGTGGTCAGGTGTGATGCTGTGGACGATGGAGTGGGAGGGAAGTGGATGTGGGTGAAAGAGCGGGGGAGGGAGAAGGAGGCTACAATGGTGAGAAAAGGAGGGAGAAAGAGTGTCTTGCTTGTGCCACAGAAAAACCACCAAAACTAGGCTGGGTGGGCCTAAATTGAATGGTATTCGTTGTTAAGGTATCAAATTACCTAGTTTTGTAGTTAGAAGGTCAAAACTCAAAAAATCATTGCCGGCTAGTGCTATTCCAAGGCATGACATGAGAATTGTTCTAATCAATAATTATATATGTGATCTTGTCTCCCATATGGCCATAACGGTCTATTTGCGTGGTAGAGAAATTTGGTGTCGGTGTGTGTGACTGAGAAATTGGTTAGTTTAATTTGTGTGACTGAGAATTTGGTTTGCACGTTCACCCAAATAGAAATGCAGTCCTAGGTCCTAGCTTGCGCCAGCTCTATGGTTTACTTTATTGCTCCTTGAGGTGGATTACTAAAATCAATTGAGCATTTTTAGCCAATTACAATAATTTTCATGTTGAACTGAACCTTGTACAAAGCTGACACATATATTTTTTGAATGGAGACCTGCATTTTTTTATAGTAAGGAGAATTAAAGTTTGAGTACAATGCATGCCGGCGGAAGCCGAAGCCATAGCAGATAACTGGCTTAAGTATATACATTTTGCAAAAGTTCCGGTACAGGAGTTCAGTGATTCTTGAGGCGTCACAGGGAGATGCTTTTTTGTAGGAGCTTCCGCTTGCAATATGCTCCGTCCGTTCTTTGTGTTTGTTTTTTACCCTCGAACACATGTTGTAAGAGATGTTCTGCAGTTGTATCAAGGGAGGAAGCTGGGATACTGAGTTTTGCATTCTAAAAAAACGCATGCATATGGTACAAACTGTTCCTATCCATATGGTGATCTTTTTTCTCCCTAATTACCAATGGTGACCTGACACTATAGTGTAGCCAAAAGTAGCATCAGACATGAGTCGATTAAAGTACCAAAATACCGATGGACAATGAGTTGGTAAAGATTCCTAATAGACGATCGATCGGTATTTCTAATTTAAAATAGGCTTCAAACTATTAGTCTATATATCTATGCAATAGCGTCCAACAGTCGGTCTGTATAAAGTGGTTGGTCAATATAACTTTATACCAACACCACTGTCAGCGGCGCGTATGGAGAGTCAACATAGATCTATAACCACCGGCCGTAGGTCGCTATAATGGCTTATACTAACACAAAAGGAATCCTTATAGATGGATTGCGGTATGGTAAGAAATAAAATAAGCACGGGAAAATACAGCGGTAATCATATAGGAACTTGTTGGTATTTATTAACATATACAGAAAAGATCCACAAGTATACGGATACCGCTGTAGCTTTCAACCGGAAATATTCCAAGTATCATATCCACATGAAAACGTGTGAGACTAACTACGGTCTAACTTAACTAATAAGGGTAGCAACAAGGTTAAGATAAACATGAGCGTAGAGAGGATAACTAAGGTTCTCTTGTTCTGACTTCGGTAAGCTAGATCTTCTACTATTCAACTAGGTACATTGCTAGGGAAAGACACTAGGAGAGGATGTTGTCCTTCGTAACCAGGTCCTACTTGCCTACAAACGGGAGGTGGACTACAGAGGACTCAACGAATATGTCACACTTACGTTCTAAGGCCACTTCGCGATCTACCACTGATCCGGAATGCAGGGTGCATCCACGATTAACCCAAGTTTAAGCACCACGTTTACACTTACGATTAATACTTTACTCCCCCTAGGAAGAGAATAAAGCACTCAAAAGAGTTGTGATCCTGATGAACAATATAAACAAGATGCTTACTTAAATCAGAAGTTGATTACCAGAGAAGTCTCAGAGGCAAGCTCAGATAGAACTTGGATCCGTCAAGGTACAAGCCATAGAGAGAGAGCACCGACAGGACGACACCTCCACTAAACTCTTCCCTCACACTCTATCTCACTATTATTTATAAGGCTAGATCCTATGGAGGACTAATCTTCTCTTGATTGCTGGCTTTGATCCTGATGAGCAGGATATGAATTAGGGTTTTAAGAAGGATCTCCATAGGGGGTACAGTACCATATGTATAGGGGGTAGCGTCAATTCTGGACCCTCGGATCAAACAGACTTGAATAAATGATGTAGATGCAATCTTTAAGGCGGTGAAGAACCGACGTAGCAACGAGAGACTGAGTGGTGGGCCCAAGGGGTCGGCCGGTCCGTAGGTGGGATGTAGCACCTGGTTTTAAGGACAAAACCAGATACACACCATATGTGTGCCCAGGAATTCAATTCACACATACAGTTACAAATGAAGGGGTAATATCAAAGGCAATGCCTTAAATACATAGCACGCATATATTTGTTACAAAAGACAGAGACTTACATTATAGTATATATTAAAACTCTATTCTTATGGCGAAGCCTCCAACACCATAGGAATCGTCAACTAGTTGATCATAAGCCTAACACCTCTTGGAAAACTCCACTGAAGAACCAACATTTGGTACCTATCCGGGATTTTGCCAACGTATTGAAATAAAACAAGCGTAAGCTACTACTGTTTAGCAAGCATAAGATGAGGGGATGCAGGCTTAAAAGGCTTGACATGGCAGAACTGCGGTAAGCACTTTTAGTTGGTCATATTTTATTATTAATCATAAGTTGCTAAGTTATGCTTAGGCTCCCAAATATGAATAATTAGAGATATCAACAATTTTAATCATAACCCAAACCATCCGAGTAACCAACTATTCAGTAAGGATCCAAGCCGCTCGAGACCATGAGCACGGTTGATATACCAGTTTTAGACTCTACAGAGGTTGTACACTTTCACCATGAGTCGTGTTGCCCATATGCCTGGGTTAATTACTCCCAAAACACTTCCAAGGTAAGCAGGCATGGTACACTACGAAGCTTTTCCCCAGTCGTTCTAATAAGGAGCAACCGCTAAGGATTCCATCTCCCAAGTGTTATGGAGTCATCTTCAAAAGTGGCACTAATACACGCAACATAGTACACACCCTGGGGATGAGGCCCATGCCCATCCTGGTATGCCCCTCTTGCCCTTTCGATAAACTGCTACAAACTAGAAAGAGCAAGGTACTGGACTAAGACTAGAGCCATGTGGTCCTCATGGTTGTACTGTAAGTCCTAGGTTGTCACTTAAGGATGAGTCCTTATGGAGAGAAACTAGAGCACCCTAAGAAAAGGCCAATCATCTAGCCCCCTTGGTTCCATGTTGCTAAAAAGTATCTTTTAATACAATATTGCATATATCTTTAATTGCATTCTTTAATCAATATCAGTTGGAGCAAACTGAGCATACTACCCACATACAAACCCATAGGTAAATCAAGGACAAGATAATCAATATCAAGGTAAGTAGACTCCAAGCGGTGCATTAACATATGCATATGAATTGAGATTGCATTAAAGTGAATAGGTAACAAGGAGCCTCATATTATACTTGCCTTAATTCAAAGTATCACTGCCAGTCTTGATCTTCAAAGAGTTGCTCCAGATCACCAACACAAAACTCACTGTCTACTCGAGATCAAACAGTACCATACAGACATACATACATACAGGCATAGCAAACAAACATAAGCTAATTAGAACAATACACCAAACAGTAGAAATAGAAGTTAAAAACATTTTAAAACTGTTCTACGCGATGCTACGAACATGCAAACACGAGACTCCCAAATCGGAGTTAAAACGAAGAGGTTATGAATTAAACAAGATTTCCTTTAGTAAAATAATAGATTAAATCTAACCTCGAATTTCAAAAGTTGAAAACATGCTTAACAGTGGTATGAACATGTAGATTACTCAATTACGAACCTAACACAACTTGAACGGATCAAATCAGAGTTAAACAGAGATTTTATGGTTAAAACAAAGTTAGTGGCAAAACTGTAAATATGTGAAAACATGTTTTGAAATTAACCGAACAAAATACGCTTTTAAAAGAGGAAGGCATCATCTGTTGAATACGTGATGGACCGCGGGTTCGATAACAAAAAAGCACAGGGGTCCTTCTGAAATAAGACAGGGACTACGGGTTAAGACTCAAATATTTGTAATGACCTTTTTGCAAATATGTCAACGAAAGGGTACATTCTAATCCTGGCCTTTGATCTTAAATTGAACGGATGCGGTGGCTCCAGAACTCAGGCTAGCCAGAACAGAGGCACCAGTGTGGTGGACTCCATGGACGGCGGCGAGACCTCACTGAAATCGGGTTTCCGAGCTCCAAACTTGACGGGGAAAACACCAGGAGATAGAGCATGGTAAGGAGAGCTCACCTAGGTGATTCTAGACGATGGGGAATGAACGACGATGACGTATGGCTAGACAGGGCAGGTGGTGGCTTCCTGCAAAGATCGGCGGCGGTGTAAGATACATAGAGACCAGGAGAGAGAGGGGAAAAGGTCAACTACGGCTTCATCACCTCAAGCCGAAGGGAGGCAGACGGATTTTGACGATGGCGAGGCAGTGGCCGACGTCAAGGGCGGCGGTGGCTCTGGTTTCTCCCCGGCGAGATCCAACAGAGCAACGACAAGCGAAGCTAGGGTAGGGTGGTCATGCTAGCATTAGCTAAGGGCAGCACGCATGTAGAGGCCAGCTTATATAGGCCGCTGAGCATGGGGCACACGCCATCCGATCAAATTGGGGTAGAGGCGGACTCCCATCGGTGAAGTAGAGTCCAGTGACATGAGGAGGAAGAATACGCATCTGACGAGCGGGGCCACTTCGTTAGTCACAGCGAGAGAGGGAGAGCACGGGCAGGCTGTCCAAGACAAGATGGGCCGATTGCTAGTCTACGAGGGAAGGCTGAGCGGGCTCTGGCTTCCGGCTGGGCCGGCGGGACAGGAATAGCCCACGGCCGCGGGAAGAGCAGGCCAGGCCCAGCGGAGCGGCTGGACCAGCGCGGAGAGGAAGCAGGCCTGTAGCTAGGAATCAGAGAGAGGAAGATGGCCTTCGGGCCAAAAGACAAGGGAGGGAGAGAATTTCCTTTTCTATTTTCTAAACCTATTTCTAAACAAATTTTAAATGCAAATTTAAATCAATTCAAAATCCGATTTCGAACCACACAGTACAAAAATAATATGCAGCAGCATGAATGCATAAACATGTAGGCAAACCTTATATTTGATTTTAATTTGATAAAATTTATTATTTTCCTATGTTGCATGCACACACTATTGCATAAATAAATCCAATTCACCTATTTTCAAAATGTTGCAAATTTTAGGGTGTTACAATTCTACCCCCTTAAAATGAATCTCGTCCTCGAGATTCGGATGATACTTACTCAAAGAGCTATGGGTATATTTTTCTCAAATCCTCTACTCTTTCCCAAGTAACCTCATCTTCAGTATACCGATTCCACTGAACCTTACACATCTTTATAACTCGGCTCCTCGTAACTCTTTCTGCCGTCTCCAAAATCTTTACCACAAATTCCTCATAGGTGAGATCTTCCTTAACTATAAGCTCCTCTAATGGTATTTGCTCCTCAGGTACATGCAAACACTTCTTTAATTGAGACACATGAAACACATCATGTACACCTGACAAACTCTCAGGCAATTCTAACTGATAAGCTACTTCTCCACGTCTCTCTAAAATCTTGAAAGGTCCAATATACCTTGATGCTAACTTTCCTTTCATATTAAACCTTCTCACACTTCTCATAGGTGACACCTTTAGGTACATAATCCCCTATTTCAAAAACCAATTCCCTTCTCCAAGTGTTAGCATAACTCTTATGTCTAGACTGTGCCACTCTTAAGTTTTCCCTATTAGTCTGTACTCGCCTTTCAGCATCCTTGAGGGTCTCAGGTCCAAACACTTGACTTTCTCCTGTCTGATTCTAGAACAATGGAGTTCTGCACTTTCTACCATATAGTGCCTCGAATGGTGCCATCTTGAGACTCTTCTGGTAACTATTGTTGTAGGAGAACTCAGCGTAACACAAACTCTTATCCCAACTTGTACCATATTGCAAAGCACAAGCTCTCAACATATCCTCTAAGATCTGATTGGTTCTCTCTATTTGTCCATCAGTTTGTGGATGATAAGCTGAATTGAAGTTCAACTTAGTGTCTATAGACTCATGCAATTTCTTCCAAAAGTGTGATGTAAACTAAGTACCTCTATCTAACACAATCTTCTTAGGAACTCCAAGCAAACATACTATCTGTTGCATGTATAATTCTGCCAACTTTGCACCCATATATGTAGTCTTGACCGGTATGAAGTGAGCAACCTTAGTCAACCGATCTACTATTACCCAAATTGAGTCATAACCACTTTGAGTGCGTGGTAATCCAATAATGAAATCCATACCAACTTCTTCCCACTTCCACTCAGGTATCTTCATAGGTTGAAGTAAACTTGCTGGCCATTGATGTTCTGCCTTAACTCGCTGACATGTGTCACATATTGCTACATACTCAGCCACATCTCTTTTCAAACCATACCACCAGTACTTCTCCTTTAGATCTAGGTACATCTTTGTACTACCTGTATGGAAAGAGTATGCTAAGTCATGGGCTTCTCTTAGAATCATCTCTCGAATGGACTTTATCTCTGGCACACATATTCTCTTTCTGAACCACACTGTTCCCTGATCATCCAATAGAAAACCCGGTGCTTTGCCAATTGTGATAAGTTATGCTATCTCCTTGATTTTCTCATCTTCTAACTAACCCTTCCGGATCTCTTGTTCAAGTGTAGGTTCCACTTCCAATTCCATTGCATTAGCAACTATTCCCAAATTAAGATGCTCAAATTCAACACATAACTCCTTAGGTAAGTGTCACTAGAGCTGCATTAACATAGCTCCTTCGGCTCAAAGCATCAGCTACAACATTTGCCTTGCTAGGGTGTTAGTGTACCTCCAAATCATAGTCCTTGATTAGCTCTAACCAACGACGTTGCCTCAAGTTCAAATCTGACTGAGTGAAAATGTACTTCAAACTCTTGTGATCTGTATAAATGTCACACTTATGTCCAACAACATAATGTCTATAAATCTTCAATGCATGAACCACAGCTGCTAACTCCAAATCATGGGTAGGATTATTTAGTTCATGCTTCTTTAGTTGCCTTAACGCATAAGCCACTACTCGTCCTTCTTGCATAAGAACACCACCTAGACCAAGTCGAGATGTATCACAGTAGATGGAGAAACTCTTGTTTAGATCGGGTAGTACTAGCACTGGAGCTGTAGTCAACCTTTTCTTCAACTCTTCAAAACTAGCTTGGCATTGCTCAGTCCATACAAACTTAGCATTCTTCTCAAGTAGAGATGTCATAGGCTTGGCAATCTTAGAAAAGCCTTCGATGAACCTTTGATAATATCTGGCCATTCCTAGAAAACTCTAGACTTCACTTACATCTTGAGGCGGATTCCAACTCAACACATCACTAACCTTCTTGGGATCCATAGCTACTCCACCATTAGAGATAACATGCCTAAGAAAAGAGACTTCCTTTAGCTAGAACTCACACTAGCTTAATTTAGCATACAGTTGATGTTCTCTAAGTTTCTGCAGAACTAATCTTAGATGCTCTTCATGTTCTACTTCTATTTTGGAGAAGACTAGAATATCATCAATGAAGACCACAACAAACTTGTCGAGATATTCCATAAACACCTTATTCATCATATACATGAAGTATGCAGGGGCATTAGTCAATCCAAAAGACATAACCATGTACTCATATAATCCATACCAAGTAGTAAAAGCAGTCTTGGGAATGTCCGATGAACGAATCCTCAACTGATGATAACCAGAGCAAAGTCAATCTTGGAGAACACACAAGCACCTCGTAATTGATCAAACAGATCATCAATTCTAGGTAAAGGGTACTTGTTCTTGATAGTTACCTCACTGAGAGAGCAATAATCCACACACATCCTCTGCGTACCATCTTTCTTCTCAACAAATATAACTAGGGCTCCCCATGGTGAAGAACTAGGATGTATGAAACCTTTTATCATATAGCTCCTTTAACTTTTTCTTAAGTTCTTCTAGCTCATTGACTCCCATCCGATATGGTCTCTTGGCTATAGGTGCAGTTCCAGGCAAAAGCTCAATAATAAACTCAATATCACGATTTGGCGGCATACCCGGCAAATCATCAGAAAAAACATCTAGAAACTCATTAACAACCTTGGTCTTATCTATGGTTGCACCTTCCATCTGATTGACACTGCACACCTCTCTTGTTGTTGTAGTTGCCTTGCATACAACTTCTTCTCCTGACTTGGATGTCAAGTGTACTGTACCATTCTCACATTGGATAATAACCTTTCGTGGATTTAACCAATCCATTCCAAGAATTACATCTATGCTTGAAGACTTTAGCACAATCAGATTTGCCAAAAACTATACCCCCTTATTTCAATTCTTACACTGGGACACATTAGAGTAGCTTGCATATCCCCACAAGGTGAGTCAACTAACATCTGTTTCTTCATAGGACACTTTGGTATATTGTGCTCCTTAACAAAATGATGTGCAAGGAAGGAATGTGAAGCTCCAGAATTAAACAAAACTGATTCCCAACGGTATTGTTAAGGAGTCTGTTGTCACAACATCTGGGGCTTCTTGCACAGATTCTGTCGTCACATAATTGACTCTGCCTTGCACATGAGTCTGTTGTTTATGGTTTTCGTTGCGGGATTGTTGCTTGTTCAGCTTCTTTGGACACTGACTCGCATAATAACCGGGCTCACCACAACGGTAGCACTTCTTGCCTGAAGAGGGGGTGTTGGGCACACTATCCTTCATTGGGGAGTTGATGAGGGGTTCATGGGTGGACTCTAGTTCACATACTGTTGCTCTTGCTAGTATTGAGGGAGTTGTTGAGGAGGATCAAAATCCCAATGACTAATTGGTTCCTGGTATCTCTGCTAAAATTCTTCTAGGGAGTGTAGCAGGGGCGTGTGTTGCTACCTATGGATTGGCTTTGAATTCTCCTTTTTTTCTCTTCCATTTCCTGACGCTTGTTCTCAATCAAAATGGCTCTATTCACCAAAGTTTGGAAGTTAGGATACACAACAGTCATCAACTGTAGTTGAAGTCCATCATTTAATCCTTTCAAGAAGCATTTTTGTTTCTTGACATCATTGACCACCTCTCCTAGAGCATAACATGACAGCTGAGTGAACTTGTTATGATACTCACACACTGTCATGAAACCTTGTTTCAAGTTGAGGAACTCCTCCTTGATTTCCACCAAAGCTTTTGGAACATGATAAGATTTAAAGGCAGTCTTGAAATCTTCCCAACAAATCTGATTTACATCTTTCCCAATCTAAAATAATTCCCACTAGTTTGAAGCTGCTCCTTGAAGTTGACCAGAAGCATAAAAGCACTTTCTGATGGTCATCACACTGAGCTATGTTAAGTTGTTGCTCCACAGCTCTTAGCCAGTCATCCGCTTCAAGTGGGTCGCTTGCATGAGAGAATGTCGACGGATGTCCCTTCATAAATTCACCACGCTTGTCTCTTGGTGGTGCTTGATGTGGGTTGATGCATACATTCTGAACATAGCTCTGTAGCAATTGAGTCTGTGTCATCATAGATTGCTCCATAGTTGGAGGATTTGGTGGCGGTGGATTAGCATTAGGGGCATTCCTTCTAGCATCACGTGAAGCACTTCTCCTAGTAGGAATCATCTATTTGCAACATTTAGCACAATTATTGGTTGTAATCCATGATCTAGAAGTAGTTCACATGGTAAAACAATCAATCTAAAATTTTCTAGACGAGAACTACCCGTAGCAGTTCAGAAAGATAACCATATCTCAAGTTCTAGAAATTGTATGAAGGCATTCCTTATTTGGCTAGAAAGCTTATGAAATTCTCTACAACTTTTGTATAGACCAGCTTGTCAGATTCTGAGGTTAAGTTAGTCGAAAATAGGGCACAACCAAAACTGTTCAGACTCCTAGATCGTGTAGAAACTTCAACATGTAGAGGTCATAACTCCCAACCATAATAGATATGAAGGTGGCTCCCATGGCATAGGAAAGATACAGAAGTCTACTTTCATCCATAAAACTTTCATGACTTTTGGCATCTATCCTTGGAGATATAACCCGATGAACACTAACTGCTTAGAAATACAAGCACGCGTAGGGATGAGAAAGAACCAACCCAACTATCTAACCCCTGGTCCTTATGCCTTATCATGTAAACTAAATGAAATTGTGAGCATAACCCACAAAAATCATTGCAATCATTATAAAGATCTAAATCAAGCATGAACATCAAGACAACCATTCAAACATTAAAGGTACACAATTCAAGCATTAGGACTCAATAACTCTACTTACGCTACTATCGTTCTTGTTGTATCAAGGGCTCAAAACTCTACAGCTTCACCTTCATTTTGCGCAAGAATGTGGTAAGTGATAGCTCTAAAAGCAGCTCAAAGCAAGGATGGAGATAGGGACAAGGGTTTTTTAGCAGCAAGAAGGAGATGAATAGCAAAGACAAGAATATAGCATAGAATCATCAACTGGTTTGGAATGATCAACTGGTTGATCACAAGCCTAACACCTCTTGGAAAACTCCACAGAAAAACCTCCATCAGGTACCCATCTGGGATTTTTGCCAAAGTATTGAAATAAAACAAGTGTAAGCTACTACCGCTTAGCAAGCATAACATGAGGAGATGCAGGCTCAAAAGGCTTGACACGACTGAATTATGGTAAGCACTTTTAGTTGGTCATATTTTGTTATTAATCATAAGTTGCTAAGTTATGCTTAGGCTCCCAAATATGAATAATTAGAGATATTAGCAATTTTAATCATAACCCAAACCATTTGAGTAACCAACTATTTAGTAAGGATCCAGGCTGCTCGTGACCATGAGCATGGCTGATATATCAATTTTACACTCTGTAGAGGTTGTACACTTTCACCATGAGTCGTGTTGCCCATATGCCCGGGTTAATTACTCTCAAAACACTTCCAAGGTGAGCAAGCATGGTACACTATGAAGCTTTTCCCCAGTCGTTCTAATAAGGAGCAGCCGCTAAGGATTCCATCTCCCAAGTGTTATGGAGTCATCTCCAAACGTGGCACTAATACACACAGCATAGTACACACCATGGGGATGAGGCCCATACCCATCCTGGTATGCCCCTCTCGCCCTTTCAGTAAACTACTACAAACTAGAAGAGCAAGGTACTAGACGAAGACCAGAGCCATGTGGTCCTCATGGTTGTACTATAAGTCCTGAGTTGTCACTTAAAGATGAGTCCTTATGGAGAGAAACTAGAGCACCATAAGAAAAGGCCCTAATGCTCTAGCCCCCCTTGGTTCCATGTTGCTAGAAAGTATATTTTAATACCATATTGCATATATCTTTAATTGCAGTCTTTAATCAATATCAGTTGGAGCAAACTGAGCATACTACCCACATGCAAACCCATAGATAAATTAAGGACAGGATGATCAATATCTAGGTAAGTAGACTCCAAGCGGTGCATTGACATATGCATAATTGAGATTGTATTAAAGTGAATAGGTAACAAGGAGCCTCATAGTATACTTGCCTTAATTCAAAGTATTGCTGCTAGGTCTTAATCTTCAAAGAGTTGCTCTAGATCACCAACACAAACTCATTGTCTACTCGAGATCAAACCATACCACACAGGCATCCATACATATAGGCATAGCAAACAAACATAAGCTAATTAGAACAATACACCAAATAGTAGAAATAGAAGTTAAAAAGGTTTTAAAACTATTCTACGCAATGCTACGAACACGCAGACGCGAGAATCACTCAAATCAGAGTTAAAACGAAGAAGTTATGAATTAAACAAGATTTCCTTTAGTAAAATAATAGATTACATCTAGCCTTGAATTTCAAAAGTTGAAAACATGCTTAACAGTGGTATGAACATGTAGATTACTCAATTATGAACCTAACGCAACTTGAACGGATTAAATCGGAGTTAAAACGAGATTTTATAGCTAAAACAAAGTTAGTGGCAAAACTGTTAATAGGTGAAAATGTATTTTTGAAGTTAACTGAACAAAATACGCTTTTAAAAGAGGAAGGCATAATCTGTTGAATACGTGATGGATCACAGGTTCGATAATAGAAAAGCACTAGGGTCCTTTTGAAATAAGACAGGGACTATGGGTTAAGACTCAAATAATTGTAATGACCTTTTTGCAAATATGCCAATGAAAGGGTATGTTCTAATCCTGGCCTTTGATCTTAGATTGAACGGATGCGGTGGCTCCAGAACTCGGGCTGGCCAAAACAAAGGCGCCGGCGCGGTGGACTCCATGGATGGCAGCGAGACCTCACCAGAATCGGGTTTCTGAGCTCCAAACTGATCGGGAAAAAGACCAGGAGATAGAGCATGGTAAGGAGAGCTCACCTAGGGGATTCTAGACAATGGGGAATGAACAGCGATGACGTATGGCTCGACGGTGCGGGTAGCAGCTTCCTATGAAGATCGGCGGTGGTGTAAGATACATAGAGACTAGGAGAGAGGGGAAAAGGTCAACTATGGCTTCATCACCTCAAGCCGAAGGGAGGCGGATGAATTTTGACAATGGCGAGGCAGCGGTCGGCATCAATGGCGGCGGCGGCTCTGGTTTCTCCCCGGTAAGACCCAATAGAGCAGCGACAAGCAAAGCTAGGGTAGGGCGGCCATGCTAGGGTAAGCTAAGGGCGGCACACATGTAGAGGTTGGCTTATATATGGCGCCAAGCGTGGGGCAGCTATCGCAGAACCGACCAATTTATAAGAACACAAGTACAATGGCGGCCCGTAAGCGGTCGGGCTGTCATACTTAAACCCAGTAGTCTGTCGAGTACCACGATGGGTCTCGATAAACGATCCACAAACAACCAAGATCGTACATGATTCAACATACATGTCACATACTACATAAAGTTCACAGATACATTTCCATCATCAAAGTATGAAATAGAGTTATTACAAACCGAGTTTGATAAAAAAAAGCGGAAGCAAATTAAGTTCAAAAGTAGAGTTTCCAACATAGTGTGATACAGTGCCAATCATACGATCACAGTCCGCAAAAGCATATAGAAGATTTAATAAAGAAGCCTGTCCAAGGCTTACTCCTCATCCACAGCGGGATAGAAGCAACTCTTGCAATAACCGTGATACACAGTGCCATCTGCAACCATAGGAAATAAAACCCTGAGTACGAGAAGGTACTCAGCTAGACTTACCCGTCATAAACCAGAAATAAATTGACTCCAAGGATTATGCAAGGCTGTATAAGTGGAGATAGCTTGACAACATTTTGCATAAAAAGCGATTGACTCAATTATACAATTATAATTATGTTATCAATTAATTATGACTATCCATCAACATTAGCAACTATCCTGTGCCAAACATATGGTATATCATTTTAGGAGCATACAATAGTAACCATAGCAGGTATAGTAATTTCATGTTTATCCGAACCATCATCTTCCATAGTACCATTACTACGATGTTGGAGCTAGCCAAGTTTCTCACTATCCGGGAGAGACGGCGATTCAAATCGATTTCAACCAGCTGGGAATTTATTCCTAACACAAACCCAGGCAGACCAGATCATTAGTCGCCTTAGGTCACCTTTGGTACAACTCCGGTATACATTTCGCGGGTCTATACCGCGCCACACAATCTGGGACACCAAATGCCAGGACGTTCAGGCCTAGCCTACCCTTGGTCTTAGTCTGATCGCCCCCTGGAAGGAGCGCACAACAGAATGGGTCCCCACCTGAGTTGAGCTACTCGGCTTCGCGGTCGGAACGAGTTATCCGGCCAGCTAAGTGAGAGGCATGCGTTCAATCTTGTCAGAAGTGCCAATAACGGTATGGTCCTTAATCGGCACAAACAGAATCACATGAGTCAACCTACCATAGACTCCGCCTAGCCTTGATTTACTTTTCAACCCATGGTACTTTTCCACGATAGCAAATATAGACAACCGTGCGTCCGTAACCACCTATATCTCGTAGGTGACAGGAAATCACCCGACTTCTACCGATCTAAGCAGGGCTAAGCAATTATTCGTTCCTGGACCTATACTGGGTTAAGGGTGTATATAATTGGACAAGGTAGTTCCATGCATCAAGTGTTTCTAGACAACTCTTATACCTAATGCATCAATCATAAGGACTCAAATAAAACTTTGTAAAATACGGGGAGACTTAGAATGCTCTGGGGCTTAGCCTTTCAGAAAAGAAAGTAGGGCGGTGGTCAGGGCACTCTGGAAGTTCCTCAGGGATCTGCTCTTCTTCTTCGGGAGCTGTGGCTTGAGGAATCTCCTACTGGTCCCCTTCCTCTCCTTCGTTGATTTCCAGCAACGTGATCTCCTCCGTCGATCCTAGATGCATGAATATGGCATAAGGTATTGCGAATGCATACATGCGTACAAGTATAGCATGATGACACATGATGAATGCATTATATAAGTATTCGTAACAGCATGGTGTTAACAAGTGCATCATGTTTATTGAGTAGGTGCATATCTCTTCTCGATTATTTAATTAACTACTTCCACAATGCATCTACTATATCACAAAACAGCAGCTACTTGTTTTACTCATAACTGGAGTTCTACTAATCCAAATGTAGTGATCCTATACTTTCTGGAAATCTTATCAAATTATCTACAACTTTGTTATTAACCATTTTTATAGCAAACATCATTCTTATCATGCAACTTATCAAACTACAGAATCTGTCCGGAATCCTTTTAAATTTGCATTTTAAAGCAACAATACTTCTACTTCATGTAATCACTCAAAGTTTGACAACATAAAGCCTACCAACAGTTTAAGCATACCAAATACATTCAAGACAATATAATGGTGAAGCCCAAACTATTTATTTAAATGCCTTTATTATTTATTTAGATATTTAGGTTAAATAATAAACATATACCAGATGTACTTCATAAATTCTCAAAAATTTACAGTGCTTTACTAAGGTTACTAAAAGACTACTGTAAAAGTTTCATGCCATTTTATGTAGTAAAACATTCTATACAAAAATGACAAGACAGAAAAGCTTAAAGTAGCATAAATAGAAAACCCTAGTGAAAAGTGTCAAGCAATAGATTTCCTATTTTTCTTATCATCCTTATGGTACTAGGATATCCCCCAACAAATTTCATGAATAATGGATCCATAAACAATTTATAAAAATTCATACAAGGATTCACTATTTATAAAAGAAAAATCTATAACTACAAATCTACGCATGCACTGATCCTCAAATTTTTACCAGAGCTCATATATGTTAAGAATAGCTTACCACAAAATATTTCATAATTTTTGGAGCACAGGAACTCTAGATATAAAATAAACAAGTTTGCATGCATTCAAAAACACATTTGAAATCTCCATTTAAATCTCCCAAAATTTCTACTGTAAGTATCAAGAATATATTTTTCTTAAATACTTCACTTCCTAAGGAACACTACACAATTTATTTGACAATTTGTGAAGCTACCAAACTAGAGATATAAAAATCACAAAACAATGCAAAATCTGGAATCAAATGACCTATCCTATCTCCTACTGTCGCTGACAGCCGGGCCCCAGTTCGCCAGTTGGACCCACACGTCAGCGACACGAAAACAGAGCAGCTATGCTGCGCGACAGTGGCGTGGCCAAAGCTCGCCGACGGCGAACTCGCCGGCGGTGACTTCATCACGGCATGACCTACGTGACCTGGCGTATCGATTGAGCTACGTGGGTGGCCTTCTCGTCGGAGCTAGCGACTACGGCGGCGACTATGGCGGCACGGCGGGGCAGAACGACGGTGGCACATCGGAGAAGGCCACGGCAAAGCAAGCTCAAGCTCGGACGAGCATATACTACCCAAGACGAACTCAACGCGCTAGCTAACGCATGGAGAGGTGGACGGTGGCGTTCCGGCCACGGTGACGGGGCTCGCGGTGATGCTCCGGCGAGGTCGTACATGGCATGGCGGCTTACCGGGCACTGTTGATGAGCACAGGCGGGTGCGGTGAGACTCAATGATGGCAGTGGAGTGGCTGTGGTGGCAAATGGGCGAGGTGGAGCGAGCCAGTCCCTGTAATGGCGACGGCAGCGCGCCTGAGCTGTGGTGGCTGCTGTGGTTGCGTGCAAGGATGAAGGAGGAGCCGAGGAAAAGAAAAATAGGGCGTGGGATGGATCGGGCGGGCGCTGGGGGTGATAATGGCCGGGTTTGGCCCGTTCTGGCCACGTTGGACAGGGCGTTGGCGACGCATGGCTGTCGCGGCCACCACGCGGCGTGCAAGCTCTGCACTGTCGGCCACTGACGATGGCCGATTCAGTTGGTTCAGCGCTCGCGAAATCGACTCACGGCGCGATTTGGTGAGGCACAAACTTCTAATCCGTGAAGAGTTAGCGTACAAAATCTAAAACAAAGTCATAGACCTACATACCAGCTACCATTCTTGTTCAAGGCTCCAGTCCTAATTCTCAACCAATATCGAGTAAAATCAACGCAAAACTGGCTGCATCGACACTGTCAGTTAAACTGACTTAGCGAAAATTTGTTAGGTGCTGAAAACAGTGCACTGTTGGATTTTATGAGCTCAAAACGACTAAGCTATGCACCTTATTAGTTCATGACCCAAACATAAAAGTTGTTCCCCATATCAAATACTACAACTTTGCTTTAGTGATCACATACATGCATAGTCTCTAGCACCTAGTTCAAACTTGGTCAAACATGCTACATTCAAATAATAACTTGAACAAGAACTATGACTTAGTGATCTATTTAGCCCTAGCCATGAATACCAAAGTTGTTCATAATGTTCTTCTAAACATGTTTAAGCTATTTGCAAGGTCACACCATCATTTCATGTATTAGTCACACATAGGGCTATCCAGGTCAACACATGTAACATTACTTAAGTGCTTGATCATGAAAGGTGACCTTCATGAACAAGGTTCCATTTGTTAACCTAAGTGTAGCTAAGGTGTTTTAGTGACTAACATTACCCACTTGCATTCATTTACACATGATCATATGCATATATTCCAAGAAACATGAGATAGCAAGCAATGTTTCATATGTTTCGATCAAATGTTTCAATTGTAAATGATGGTTTATGAATGCTTGATGCTCATGCTCATGTTATGCAAGTCAAGTTATGCAAGGCTAACACCTGAGGTGTTACAGCCCCTCCCCCTTATAAAAATTTCGTCCCGAGATTTGCAAGACCTACCATTCTTGGAAAAAGGCGGGATAGACCTCACGCAAATAATCCTCTCTTTCCCACGTAGCATCTTGTTCACTGTGATTGTTCCACACCACCTTATAAAACTAATGATCTTACTCTGTGTTTCTCTCTCCATCTCTTCTAATACTCTAATTGGCTTTTCTTCATAGGTCAAATCTGATTGAAGCTTCATGTTGGTGGGTGCAATAGCTTCTTCAGGTATGCGAAGACACTTCTTTAGCTGAGAAACATGGAAGACATCAAAGATTGCACTCATCTCAGGTGGAAGTTGTAACTTATAAGTGACATTTCCCTTTCGTTCCAAAATCTTGTATGGCCTGACATATCTAGGCGCAAGTTTTTTTTCACCCCAAATCTCTTCACACCTTTCATGGGTGACACTTTCAAGTATACATAGTCACCTATTTCAAAAGTTAGTGGTCTTCTTCTTTTATCAGCATAACTCTTTTGCCTAGACTGAGCTGCCTTTATATGCTGTTGGATAATGCGCACTTGCTCTTCAGCTTCGGTTACAAAGTCAATACCAATGTATCTCCTTTCACCGGGCTCAATCCAATTTAACGGAGTTCTACATTTTCTGCCATACAAGGCTTCAAATGGAGCCATTTTGATGCTTGCATGATAACTGTTGTTGTAGGAGAATTTAGCTAAAGGTAACCATTTCTCCCATGAACCCTTTGAAGATATAACACAAGCTCTTAGCAGATCTTCTAAGATCTGGTTCACTCGCTCTGTCTGTCCTGAAGTTTGTGGATGGTATGCCGAACTTCTGATCAATTTGGTTCCCACTGACCAGTGCAAGTGCTCCCAGAAACGAGCTATGAATGGCGGTCCTCGGTCTGAGATTATGGTCCTTGGTACTCCATGCAGTTTCACAATCTGAGAAATATACAGCTCAGCGTACTTCCCTGCATGATATGCGGTGTTAACCAGTACGAAATGTGTGGACTTAGTGAGACGATCAACAATGACCCATATGGAATCATGACCTTGCAGTGTCAGCGGCAGTCCGGTGATAAAGTCCATACTGATTTCTTCCCATTTCCAACCTGGAATTGGTAATGGCTGAAGTAATCCGGTAGATTTCATATGAACAGCTTTTACTCTACTGCAGTTATCACACCTAGCGACATAGGCTATGATCTCTTTCTTCATCTTAGTCCACCAGAAACGGGTTTTCAAATCTTGATACATCTTGCTACTACCCGAATGGATGGACAACTTGGATGAATGAGCTTCATCTAAAATTTGGTTTCTAAGCTCACGGTCTTTCGGTACCACTAATCGGTTCTCAAACCATAGTACACCCCTTTCATCCAATCTAAAGTGCTTGGTCTCTTGTTCTCGCATCTTTCTCTTAATGTGAGTTATACCTACATCGGTTTGCTGCAACTCTACGATTTTGCTCTCAAGCGAACAACTTAGAGTGATATTATGTAGTACAGCAGGATGCAACAAATTGAATCCATCTTCCAGCAATGCTTCCATAGTGTTGCAATGAGACTTCCGACTAAGTGCATCGGCTACTACATTTGCTTTCCCTGGACGATAGTGCACTTCCAAATTGTAATCCTTAATTAGCTCTAGCCATCTTTGCTGTCTCATGTTCAGCTCTGGTTGGATAAAGATATACTTGAGACTTTTGTGGTTGGTAAATATATGACATATATTGCCCAACAAATAATGTCTCCATATCTTTAATGCGTGAACCACTGCTGTAAGTTCCAAATCATGTGTAGGATAGTTGACTTCATGCTTTCTCAACTGCCGAGAAGCATAAGCAATAACTCTTCCTTGCATAAGCACATACCCCAAACCTATGCCTGATGCATCACAAAATACATCGAAGGGCTTTTCAATGTCGGGTTGTGCCAAAACAGGCGCCGTAGTCAACAGAGTTCTGAGGGTGTGAAAAGCTGATTCACATTCTGGTGTCCATTTGTACTTCTCATCTTTCTAAAGTAACCTGGTCATGGGCTTCACTATCTTTGTGAAATCTAGAATGAATCGGTGATAATATCCTGCTAACCCTAGAAAACTCCGAACTTCATGAACCGAAGTCGGTGCTTTCCACTCCATGACCTCTTGGACTTTCGATGGATCCACGGATATTCCATCTCTTGATAAGATGTGACCTAAGAAAGGTACTTTGCTCAACCAAAACTCACACTTACTAAACTTTGCATACAACTTGTTTTCCCTCAATCTAGATAGAACAATCCTTAGATGCTCTTCATGATCCGTCTCATTTTCTGAATAAATCAATATATCATCGATAAATACAACCATGAACTTGTCAAGCTCAGGCATGAATACTGAGTTCATCAGGTACATGAAGTAGGCTGGAGCATTTGTTAGTCCAAAAGACATAACCAAATACTCGTATAAGCCGTACCTAGTAGAGAAAGCAGTTTTACGTATATCCTCCGGTCTGATCTTTATCTGATGGTAGCTTGGTCTCAAGTCAATTTTGGAGAATACCTTTGCCTTCACTAGCTGATCGAACAAGATGTCGATGCGAGGCAATGGATATTTGTTCTTGATGGTCACAGCATTGAGTGGTCTGTAATCTACACACATTCTCAGTGACTTGTCCTTCTTTTTCGCAAACAAGGCTGGACATCCCCACAGAGATGAGCTAGGTTGGATAAGACCCTTGTCCAATAGATCTTGCAATTGAACCTTAAGTTCTGCTAACTCATTGGGTGGCATTCTATAGGGCCTTCTTGATATGGGTGCCGTACCTGGCACTAACTCGATCTTAAATTCCACATCCCTATCAGGTGGTAAGCCTGGCAACTCCTCTAGAAATACATCCGGAAATTCGCAAACCACAGGGATATCACAAAGGGTAGTGGCTTGGATAGCACATGCTAAATGTTGGAGTTCAAAGTTTCAGGAGAGTGGTACTAGAAAAGCATCCCCTCCCTTGGGTTCTCTCAACATAATAGTACGAGTGCTAGTGTCAATGAGAACACCATGATCCTTCATCTAATTTATGCCTAAGATTACACTTATCGATAACCCGGGCAATATTATCAAATCCGTTGTATACTCCCTCCCTTGTATAGAGATGAGCACATTTTGACTATCTTTTTGGTAGAAATGGTACCCCCTGCTGAACTTATATTATAACCCCCTTTGCTTACTTCAATTATTTCTTGATCATGTCTAGATGCAAATGCTTGACTCATAAATGAATGAGAAGCTCCCGAATCAAATAAAACAACAGCAGGATGCTTGTTGACGATAAACATACCAGCCATGACAACTTCTCTCGCGGGTACTTCCTCAATAGCGGTATAATGCACGTATCCCGGACGTGCCCTTGCGTTCGCCTGCCTCTGATTGTTCTGATTTGGGTTGCCATTCTTCTTGGGGTGGGGGCATTCCTTGGCCCAATGACCCATTTGGTTGCAGTTGAAACATGGCTGATTATTCCTAGGTCCTGTGGAGCTTCCCTGACTGCCATTGGCTTTTGGTAAGGCAGTAGTGAATGCCTTACGGAACATTTTCTAAGGCCTGCCATTCTTAGCATTTGATGGTGGAGGCCTGAATTTCGATGCAGGTGGGTGGAATGGTGGCCTAGCTATGATAGGATCTTTGAACTGTGATGATCCAGAGGCACCTGCCTCACTTACTCTCTTGCGACCCTTAGCTGCCGCATGCATGTTATTGTGATTTTCCTAGGTCAGGGCATCACTAATAAACTCGTTATAAGTGGTGCATCGGGAATTTGCCATGGTCTTCATCAGTTTGGTACCCATACCCCATTTCAAGCTCTCTATCTTTTTCTCTTCCGTATCAATAAAACCTGGAGCATACCTCGACAGATTGTTGAACGCGTGCATGTATTCTGTGAGAGTCTTTGTCCCTTGAGTGAGCCTCATAAATTTAGCTGCCTTCATGCGCATTAGGCCTGGGGGAATATGATGTCCTCGAAAAGCCAACTTGAACTGTGCCCATGTCACTCACGCATTAGCAGGTAGAGAGGACAAGAAGTGTGTCCACCAGATCCCTGCCGGTCTCTGCAACTGGTGGGACGCATACTCAGCCTTCAGATGCTCGGTGACTCTTAGCAAACCAAACTTCTGTTCAATGGTGTTGAGCCACTCATTAGCCTGGAGTGGTTCCTCTGCCACCTTGAAGATAGGAGGCTTTGTATCTAGAAATTCCTTAAAGGTACTGTGCTGGTTCGGCTCCTGCCCCTGCTGCTGTGGGTGGGCACGAGCGGTGTTTTGCGCAATTAGGTGCAACGCTTCCTCCATCGTTCTTTGGCTCCCCAAGAACTGGGCAAAGAACTCTTGAGAAGATGGCGGGGGTGGTGGTGGCATGTCACCATCATCGCCATCATGACTGCTACTAGCTCCAGCATGGGTGCGCGTCATCTGCGAGGTTGCAACAATAAGCGATTATTGGATGATGTCAAAAGATTGCAGATGAATTATGTACTCATGCCAAACTAAAATTACTGGGGAGAATCTTAATTTCATACAAAACAGAGGCATCATCATTCATTCTCGCAACATGACACCACCAATTTGACCACTTATCGTGCTCATATCGCATGCAAATTTAAATCATGATCACCAACAAAGGACTGGAATTGCATTAATGTTTAACCAAACGTGCGATAGTCGTGTGATTAACAATATTACATGATAGTTGGATTACCAATACCAAATTCGAACTATAGGTCCATTACATGAATAAGGGTGATACATTAGCCCTTCCACTAAGTACTAAGCGATCTAATCCTCATCATGATCACTATCGAGGTCAGAGATAGGATCCTCTCCTCCCTCAGGCTCCACTTCTTCCTCTTCTTCGTCCTCCTCTAGATCCATCTCTATGGCTTTAGGCAGAACGTAAGGGTGGAGCTGGTTATTCAGCTGATGAACCTCCTCATGTAGGTTGTCGTTGTACTCTTCTGCATTGGCCAGCTGCTGCTCTAGTTCAACTTGTCAAGCTCTCAGAACATCTTTTATGGACCAGGCTTCATTCCTCTGGTGAGTTAACTGAGCCATCTCTGCATTGAGCCTCTCAATCTCGGTGTCGTGCTCCCTCTAAAGCTGACGTTGGTCCTCGTGGGCATGACCAAGAGCACCAGACACACATCTTAGGCTACCTTCTACTCCATCTAACACCTTCATCACTGCGAACATGGCGCTCATGGCAGGGTTATCACTGTTCTGCCCTTCTGCTGCACCAATCTCCAAAGATCTTCCTCTTGCCTGCTGCCATGAGTCAGTGGAGGGGTTGCCCCTCGGAAAGACTCCAACCAAAGCGGCTGCCAGCTCCTAAGGAAAACGATCCATGATATTCCTCAGTATCCCAAAGGCTGCCCTGTCAGCTACTTCTTCAGTAGTCCTGCCAGTTGACTCATAACACCAACCTGTCCACTTAGAACCGTCACCTTAGGGACAAACAACGGCCTCCACAGTAACCAAGAGACCCTCCCCCAACTGCTCATTCGCCCAGAAGTAGCGTGGCTCCATTCCATCAGGATAGCCTACATAGCTTAGCACTCTCCACAAGAGTGTAGGCATCCCAAACTCTCCAAGAAACATGTGGCGTTGATGGGTACGTGGAGCAAGCTGATGGCGGGGAGCTCTGCCTCTGGTGGACTTGCGAGCGGTCTGCTTTGTGCATGCCATCTGCACCATTAACATGTACCACTTGGTGAGAGACTAGGCCATAATGGAGAAGAGTTACATATCCGAGTAAGAATTTATAAGGGGAGGAACAATGTAATTATTTATTATCATGATGCATGCACGTTCCGTACGTCCTCACAAACTTAGGAAAAATTTTATTTCTAATGGTAGACACGGTGGCATACATACGTTCTCTCATGTATAACGTAACTAGTCGAGCTATACATTTCGTTGTTAGTGTACCTGCATAAGAGTTTCATTTCAGCCCAATCCCATAATTAAATATGCGGAATGTAAATTTAAATACTTCCATACATGTATCATCCCCATACATATACTTTCGTATCAAAACTACCCGATAACAGTGTATACCCACAATTAAATACGCACCATATACACATGCAAGCATGTATACATAGCCGTACCAAAACTATCTCTCTCCGACCGCACGCTCACATCTTGCGGTCATGTCACTTATCATCTTACCTTGGCGTAGAGGCATTTGATCCATACATTACCACTCAAGGGAATGGCATCCATACAATAGCACGCCGTATGGACGACGAAGTGAAAATCCCCATGTTAGTACTTAAATAACCACCTCATAGTCCTTAATTTGGGCATAAGGAAAGTGATCATTGGCACACTTTAGATTTCAAATACCTTTTAATATAGTATTGGTAGCTAAAAGTGGTTTTGGAAAACAAAAACTTTTGTTTTAAATACACATGTGACAATTAACGTTGAACCTCGCTCTGATGCTAGCTGTCGCAGAATCGACCAATTTATAAGAACACAAGTACAATGGCGGCCCGCAAGCGGTCGCGCTATCATACTTGAGCCCATATAAACCCGGTAGTCTATCGAGTACCACGACGGGTCTCGATAAACGATCCACAAACAACCAAGATCATACATGATTCAATATACATGTCACATACTATATAAAGTTCGCAGATACATTTCCATCATCAGAGTATGAAATAGAGTTATTACAAACCGAGTTTGATAAATAAAAGCGGAAGCAAATTAAGTTCGAAAGTAGAGTTTCCAACATATTGTGATACAGTGCCAATTATACGATCACAGTCCGCAAAAGCATATAGAAGATTTAATAAAGAAGCCTACCCAAGGCTTACTCCTCATCCACAGCGGGATAGAAGCAACTCTTGCAATAACCGTGATACACAGTTCCATCTGCAACCATGGGAAATAAAACCCTAAGTATGAGAAGGTACTCAGCTAGACTTACCCATCATAAACCAGAAATAAATTGACTCCAAGGATTATGCAAGGCTGTATAAGTGGAGATAGCTTGACAACATTTTGCATAAAAAGCGATTGACTCAATTATACAATTATAATTATGTTATCAATTAATTATGACTATCCATCTACATTAGCAACTATCCTATGCCAAACATGTGGTATATCATTTTAGGAGCATACAATAGTAACCATAGTAGGTATAGTAATTTCATGTTTATCCGAACCATCATCTTCCATAGTACCATTACTACAATGTTGGAGCTAGCCAAGTTTCTCACTATCCGGGAGAGACGGCGATTCGAATCAATTTCAACCAGCTGGAAATTTATTCTTAACACAAACCTAGGCAGACCAGATCATTAGTCGCCTTAGGTCATCTTTGGTACAACTCAGGTACACATTTCACGGGTCCGTACCGCGCTGCACAATCTGGGACACCAAATGCCAAGACGTTTAGGCCTAGCCTGCCCTTGGTCTCAGTCTGATCGCCCCCTGGAAGGAGCGCACAATAGAATGGGTCCCCTCCTGAGTTGAGCTACTCGGCTTTGCGGTCGGAATGAGTTATCCGGCCAGCTAAGTGAGAGGCATGCGTTCAATCTTGTCAGAAGTGCCAACAACGGTACGGTCCTTAATCGGCATAGACGGAATCACATGAGTCAACCTACCATAGACTCTGCCCGGCCTTGATTACTTTTCAACCCATGGTACTTTTCCACGATAGCAAATATAGCCAACCGTACGTCCATAACCACCTATATCTCGCAGGTGACAGGAAATCACCCGACTTCTACCGGTCTAAGCAGGGCTAAGCAATTATTCGTTCCTGGACCTATACCAAGTTAAGGGTGTATATAACTGGACAAGGTAGTTTCATGCATCAAGTGTTTCCAGACAACTCTTATACCTAATGCATCAATCATAAGGACTCAAATAAAACTTTGTAAAATACGGGGAGACTTAGAATGCTCCGGGGCTTGCCTTTCAGAAAAGAAGTAGGGCGGTGGTCAGGGCACTCTAGAAGTTCCTCAGGGATATGCTCTTCTTCTTCGGGAGCTGTGGCTTGAGGAATCTCCTGCTGGTCCCCTTCCTCTCCTTCGTTGATTTCCAGCAACGTGATCTCCTCCATCGATTCTAGATGCATGAATATGGCATAAGGTATTGCGAATGCATACATGCGTACAAGTATAGCATGATGACACATGATGAATGCATTCATATAAGTATTCATAACAGCATGGTGTTAACAAGTGCATCATGTTTATTGAGTAGGTGCATATCTCTTCTCGATTATTTAATTAACTACTTCCACAATGCATCTACTATATCACAAAACAGCAGCTACTTGTTTTACTCATAATTGGAGTTCTACTAATCCAAATGCAGTGATCCTATACTTTCTGGAAAGCTTATCAAATTATCTACAACTTTGTTATTAACCATTTTTATAGCAAACATCATTCTTATCATGCAACTTATCAAACTACAGAATCTGTCCGGAATCCTTTTAAATTTGCATTTTAAAGCAACAATACTTCTACTTCATGTAATCACTCAAAGTTTGACAACATAAAGCCTACCAACAGTTTAAGCATACCAAATACATTCAAGACAATATAATGGTGAAGCCCAAACTATTTATTTAAATGCCTTTATTATTTTATTTAGATATTTAGGTTAAATAATAAACATATACCAGATGTACTTCATAAATTCTAAAAAATTTACAGTGCTTTACTAAGGTTACTAAAAGACTACTGTAAAAGTTTCATGCCATTTTATATAGTAAAACATTCTATACAAAAACGACAAGACAGAAAAGCTTAAAGTAGCATAAATAGAAAACCCTAGTGAAAAGTGTCAAGCAACAGATTTCCTATTTTTCTTATCATCCTTATGGTACTAGGATATCCCCCAACAAATTTCATGAAAAATGGATCCATAAATAATTTATAAAAATTCATACAAGGATTCACTATTTATAAAAGAAAAATCTATAACTACAAATCTACACATGCACTGATCCTCAAATTTTTACCAGAGCTCATATATGTTAAGAATAGCTTACCACAAAAATTTCATAATTTTTGGAGAATAGGAACTCTAGATATAAAATAAACAAGTTTGCATGCATTCAAAAACACATTTGAAATCTCCATTTAAATCTCCCAAAATTTCTACTGTAAGTGTCAAGAATATATTTTTCTTAAATACTTCACTTCCTAAGGAACACTACACAATTTATTTGACAATTTGTGAAGCTACCAAACTGGAGATATAAAAATCACAAAACAATGCAAAATCTGGAATCAAATGACCTATCCTATCTCCTACTGTCGCTGACAGCCGGGCCCCGTTCGCCAGTTGGACCCACACGTCAGCGACGCGAAAACAGAGCAGCTATGCTGCGCGACAATGGCGTGGCCAAAGCTCACCGACGGCGAACTCGCCGGCGGTGACTTCATCACGGCATGACCTACGTGACCTGGCGTATCGATTGAGCTACGTGGGTGGCCTTCTCGTCGGAGCTAGCGACTACGGCGGCGACTATGGCGGCACGGCGGGGCGGAACAACGGCGGCACGTTGGAGGAGGCCACGGCGAAGCAAGCTCAAGCTCGAACAAGCATATACTACCCAAGACGAACTCAACGCGCTAGCTAACGCATGGAGAGGTGGACGGTGGCGTTCCGGCCACGGTGACGGGGCTCACGGTGATGCTCCGGTGAGGTCGTACATGGCACAGCGGCTTACCGAGCGCTGTTGGTGAGCACAGGCGGATGCAGTGAGACTCAATGATGGCAGAGGAGTGGCTGCGGTGGCGAATGGGCGAGGTGGAGCGAGCTAGTGCCGGTAATGGCGACGGCGACGCGCCTGAGCTGCGGTTGCATGCAAGGACGAAGGAGGAGCCGAGGAAAAGAAAAATGGGGCGCGGGATGGATCAGGTGGGCGCTGGGGGTGATAATGGCCAGCTCTGGCCTATTCTGGCCGCGTTGGATAGGGCGTTGGCGACGCGCGGCCGTCATAGCCACCACGCGGTGTGCAAGCTCTGCACTGTCGGCCACTGACGACGGCCGATTCAGTTGGTTCAGCGCTCGTGAAACCGACTGACAGCGCAATTTGTTGAGGCACAAACTTCTAATCCATGAAGAGCTAGCGTACAAAATCTAAAACAAAGTCATAGACCTACATACCAGCTACCATTCTTGTTCAAGGCTCCAGTCCTAATTCTCAACCAATATCGAGTAAAATCATCGCAAAACTGGCTGCATCGACACTGTCAGTTAAACTGACTTAGCGAAAATTTGTTAGGTGCTGAAAACAGTGCACTGTTGGATTTTATGAGCTCAAAACGACTAAGCTATGCACCTTATTAGTTCATGAGCCAAACATAAAAGTTGTTCCCCAAATCAAATACTACAACTTTGCTTTAGTGATCACATACATGCATAGTCTCTAGCACCTAGTTCAAACTTGGTCAAACATGCTACATTCAAATAATAACTTGAACAAGAACTATGACTTAGTGATCTATTTAGCCCTAGCCATGAATACCAAAGTTGTTCATAATGTTCTTCTAAACATGTTTAAGCTATTTGCAAGGTCACACCATCATTTCATGTATTAGTCACACATAGGGCTATCCAGGTCAACACATGTAACATTACTTAAGTGCTTGATCATGAAAGGTGACCTTCATGAACAAGGTTCCATTTGTTAACCTAAGTGTAGCTAAGGTGTTTTAGTGACTAACATTACCCACTTGCATTCATTTACACATGATCATATGCATATATTCCAAGAAACACGAGATAGCAAGCAATGTTTCATATGTTTCGATCAAATGTTTCAATTGTAAATGATGGTTTATGAATGCTTGATGCTCATGCTCATGTTATGCAAGGATAACACCCGAGGTGTTACAGGGTGCACGCCATCCGATCAAATCAGGGTGGAGGAGGACTCCCATCGGTGAAGCAGAGTCCGGTGACGCTAGGAGGAAGAATACGCGTCTGATGAGTGGGGCCACTCTGTCAGTCACAGCGAGAGAGGGAGGGCGTGGGTGGGCTATCCAAGCCAAGATGGGCTGGCTGCTAGGCTGCGGGGGAAGGTTGAGTGGGCTTCGGCTTTCGGCTGGGCCGGCGAGATGGGAACAGGCCACGGGCGCAGGAAGAGCAGGCCAGGCCAAGCAGAGTGGCTGGGTCAGCATGGAGAGGAAGCAGGCCTGTAGCCAGGAATCAGAGAGAGGAAGATGGCCTTCGGGCCAAAAGCCAATGGAGGGAGAGAATTTCCTTTTCTATTTTCTAAACCAATTTCCAAACAAATTTTAAATGCAAATTTAAATCAATTCAAAATTTGATTTCGAACCACACAGTACAAAAATAATATGCAATAGCATGAATGCATAAACATGTAGGTAAACCTTATATTTGATTTTAATTTGATAAATTTATTATTTTCCTATGTTGCATGCACACACTATTGCATAAATAAATCTAATTCACCTATTTTCAAAATGTTGCAAATTTTAGGGTGTTACATGGGACCGGCGGCCTCTTGCCCTCCGCCTCGGTGTGGTGCCTTCTGGTGTCTTCTAGATCCTTTTAGTGTTGTTTATGCCATGAATAAGCGTGATTAATTCTGACATATAGATCCACCTTGATGGTTTTCTGAATAAACACTGCTGAAAACACAGATTTACCAAAAATTATGGAATTTATTAGTTTAAAACCCTAAACCTTTGTTGGTGATTACATTCATGCCCTTATTCAAGTTATATTGATGGTTTATAATGGTTGTTAACTACTGTCAATAAACTCCCCTAAGCTTAACCTTTGCTCATCCCTGAGCAAAGTTAAACTTAAACAATGCATCAGGAGTTGCTACAATGCTTTCACACCTCAAAAGTATAGTTGCGTTCAATCAAAAATTCTCCTCCGGATTAGAATAAACTGATCTGACTTTCAAACTCACCCATATTACCTTCAACCATGGGGCTTCTTAGCCTTCACTTGGGTCTTGAACAATTGAAAGACAGAATGATCAAGTCAAGCACTATGTCTCAAGTTCTTTGTTCCACCATTATTCCAGAGTTTTTATAAGTTTTTAAAACTAGGTAGCATGCCCATGCGTTGCTACGGGACAACTAAATTTTTTGTACTAAAAACACACGGATCGCACGATAAGAAACAATACTATTAAATTAAATACCGACATCAAAGTGACATTTAATTCAAAAAGCAAAGTTTATAAAATTAACACAGTCACGGAGAGCGCGACGTCGTAGGCTCACAAACTCTACTGTATAGACTTTTTCTTGATACGACTAAGATAATATTTTATATCGGTAGAAAGAATTCTACGATATCTATTTCTTTCATGTGCCAATAAATCCACAAATAAGTTCCATTGCGTCTCTATATAATCATGTACACAAATTCGAGTATATATGTAAATAGGTTTGCGCCTGTGCATTGCTACGGGACAGCTAAACTTTTGTACTTAAAACATATGGATCGCACGATAAGATAACAATACTATAAAAGTATATGACCGACGTTAAAGTGACATTTAATCCAAAAAGCTAAGTTCCTGAAATTTACACAGTCACAGAGAGCATGGCGTCGCAAGCTCACAAACTCTACTTTATAGATCTTTCCGTGATGCGGCTAAGATCATTTTTTATATCGGCAGGAAGAGATTTCTGATATCCATTTCTTTCATGTGCCAACAAATCCATGAATAAGTTCCACCACATCTCCATACCATCCTATACACGGCGCTGGCAAGCGAATTAGCCACAACTTATGTAATTAGTTTTATAATTAGCTCATGTTTAGTCCTCCTAATTAATATCTAAAAATTCAATGTGACAAGGACTAAAGTTTAGTCCTGGGATCCAAACACCCCCTAACACTCGACTCCTGTTGGCTGTTCACTTGCACCACCATGCCTATGTGTCTGCACATATATACTCTAATACCAGAACGTCTAAGATGGTCTTTAAGGTTGCCATTTGTGTATGCTGTAGGATTGGGATGGTTTGTATTGATCCATGAGGGTGTCCATGAGAGTCGAAATTTTTGATGCCATTATGATGTCTAAGCTTACCAATCAGATAGAGACGAACTTGATTGTTAAAATATTTTCAACACTGCTTTCATATACTCCATCTGTCCCAAAATAGAATTCATTCTCGCTTCCCAAGAAGTCAACTTTTTTTAACTTCGACCAATTATAATATAGGTATTTTTTACATGCATGTGGCCTCAGGAGTCAACCAATTGATTGTTAAATGTTGCACGTATTTTTTTACAAACCTAGTCAAAGTTGAGAAAGTTTGACCTACATACATCCCATAATGACTTATATTTTGGGGCAGAGGAAGTATATGCTAATGAGAGTAGTCAACTGGAAGTCATGATGAACACAACAATACTTTCATATTTTATGCTAATTGGAGCATGAAGAAACATAGGGGAATGGACCTATATACGAATGGTGGGAATGTTCATTTAGGAAATTGCACAAGGTTCACCAGTCTCACCATGTATAACCTGCACATCTTTTATTTGGCACCACTGATGTTCTCAAGGAGCAGCCACTTTTTAATTTTAGGTCTATATGCTGGAAACACTAAAATTAAGGGCCAACCTCATTGAGTCATCTTGCTTGATCTTTGCCAATTGTTTCCTTTCATGCATGATTATTGTTTCCTTCCATGCATGTGGCCTCAGGTGATCAATTTGTTTCCTTCAAAGCAGGCGGGGATCACAGGGATGGCAGTTTCTTATTCCATTGCGCAGGGTATTGCATGGTCAGAAGGGAGGAGTCTTGCTTAATCTTTGCCAATTGTTTGCTTCCATGCATGATTATTGTTTCCTTCCATGCATGTGGCCTCAGGTGATCGATTTGTTTACTTCAAAGCAGGTGGGGATCGCAGGGATGACAGTTTCTTTTTCTATCGTGCGGGGTATCATATGGCCAGAAGGGAGGAGCGATCCCAAAAAAAAGTCGCACCAAAAAATAGTCTTACTTTAGTCTTTTTAGTTGTAGGAGATAAAACACAGAGATTTCACTGTATGACACTCTCAAGTCTCTCAATATATATGGTATTTGTGTATCCTCACCAAGGCAATAAAGATGTTATGCCTTTTTCTTCCTACCACTAAGGCTTATGTGGAGTTCATAGGTAGGGAGAAAGCTAGAGCATACTTGCAATGCATATATTATAAAGTCAAACAACGAATTCAAAGAGAGTTGAGTCTTACAATCGAATTAAGATGTGCATGTGAGTGGAATATATGGTGGCTAACCTAATTCTACTTTACTCCTTGAAAACTTATCTTTCTTTTGAAACTTGGAAATATTTGCTAGAGAATAGGGGCTATCTTATTCATCTTTTTCAGGCGGGCATCTAAGTACCCATTGTTTTAAAATCTCGGACACTTTTGTGTCCATTTTTTTCTCAACTCCTTTTTTTTCTTTTCTTCTTCTTTTTTTATGAATAACTTTTGCATAGCTCATTCCTCTTTTCCACAACAAAACTTTGACAGATAGCAACAAAAACTTAGAGCATTTATTTGGTGGATGGAAAACCTATCAAGCATATTTTTGTGTTCACTCCCAGCATAGGAGTAAAACATTTTTGGGTGGTGTGTACGTGATCTTCATTTTAAGAGCATGACAAACCTCATATAAGGGTCAACAAAGCTTGACAAAACTCAATACAAAAGCAAGCAACATATATGTGGAAGTTTTCCAAGCCTAGATAACATGTAAGGCTCTAGTGGAAATTCAAGTTTTGTCAAAGAGGAACTCATCATGTAACAATTTTGTGTTTTTAAAAAGATAAATCTCCAGAACCTTAGTGTCAGTTGAAACAAGATAAACAATAGCTCAGACCTTCTTATATCATATCCGTCAATTACCTAGACTTAGATCAAGCATATGCTACCCATGAGTTTCAAGTTTAGAGTAAATCCTTATATCAAAACAATTTTATCCAAAACTCGGGAGAATTCAAGGCTGAAAACTAGGTACTTGAAAGGAATTACAATAGACAACTATTTATCATTTCTATTTAAGAGATTATTCTAAGTCCTCCTTATTTATTCTGCTAACAACTCTTAAAAATAAATTAAAGCAAACTAGACACACCTTTTTATTTTATTTTTGATTTTACTAGATCACAAATTATTACTATAAATGCAATGATAAATTTTTATTTTGTTTTTCATTCATCATTTTTAACTAATTAAAAGAAACTAAAACTAAAATAAAAGGGAAAGAATACTTACCTAGATACATGGGAGTGCCTTTCCCCAAGCTAACTATTTTCGTTGAGGGTTCGGTGTTGTAAGTCCTTCAAATTAGACTTCTCCTTGTGAAGTTCAATGATCAAGTACCTCGGTTTGCTCTAAAGACAAGGATTCTTGTAACAACACCTCTAGTTGTGATATCTCCTTCTTCTGCCAAACCCGTCCTGGTTTCAAGTTTGGATTTTTGGTTTGATAGGTACAGAACACTTATAGAAATTTAGAGAATCAACTGACTCCCCCATACTTTGCTTGAAGTATGTCCTACTCATATAAACAAGGTAGAGATCAAGTGCATGGGCTCTGTTGGTTGGAAAACACCAACAGAACCAAAACTTTATTTATTCCTCTCTAACCTTAGGCACATTGAACAAGATGAAGTTGATGTTATGTGTTTTGTTCAATTATAACATGGGTGATAAGAACAGAAGGTTGAGTATGAATGTGGCATTTAAGTAATTTAGCCCAAAGGGTTCAATTGCTTAACCCATGGAAGGATTGTCTATCTGTGCATAATGTATCGATCTTTACATGATTATGACTATCATCTTCCAGAGATAGGATGTGCACTTTTCAGTTCATTTAGTTAAGGCTATGAGATCAAAAAAATGGTGCTAGTAACAAGCTTAAAGAACTAGACACATTGAGTTAATTAGATTGGATCAAGTAAGTTGTAACTCAAACATGTTTGTTTCTAATTTATGTGCCTACCCAAATCAAGGAAAACTATTTAAATAATGACCATTTACCTTAGGATGTTACCTTCGTCATTGAAGCGTGATGACACCACATGACGAATGGTAGATGCCTCGTGCTATGGTCCTTCCCTTTTTCCTTGAAGTTTTCCTTGTTCAACTAGCCTCATAGTTAAGAGCTTTTTGTAGCCTACATTGCACCCTTCCTTTCTTATCCTTTTGTCATACCGTCTTTTTACTCTTTAATCTTGCTATTTTGTTGGACCTTCCACCTCACTCTTTGTTTTATGCCTCAATGATTTGTTTTCACAAATGATCTCCTGTTGGTGAGGGCTTATTAGGTCTGTTGATCAAGACCTCTCCATGCATTTAGCTTTTCTTTGCATCATCTGATCCAGGAGATGAGGATGTGATAAGTTGCAAGTTCATTGGAGCTTCAAACTTGAGTTCCTCCATTCATGATGAATGAGCTATGTCTTCTTTCCACAAAGTTATTAGAGTTCATCATGTGCCTTTCTTCATCTTTGATTTGAATTCATCTCGTGACTTACCCAAATTGAATTAAGAGTTTCCTGTAGGGGTTAGTCCAACAAAATATATAGTGTTTACTAAAGCATACTATCAGCTAAAAAATTAACCTAGACACCACATCTAATTCGATTTAGGAAGGCATTTTGACCTAAACACCATGCTTAATTTAAAAGCATCAGCACCCCTAAACTAAGCTCCATGGTTAATTTAAAAGATGTATGACCATACTACAAACCTTAAGCATACTATAGCAAACAAAGGTAGTATGAAAGCATTATAGAGATTTACTCAAATGGAGATGAAAGAGCATGATTGTTATTTAGCAAATCGAGCATGTCTTAAAGGTAGAGACAACCAAAATAATTTAGCAACATGACAAGAGATGTTTTTTAGAGAAGTCTATCCCCCAACTTGAATTTTACAGAAAAATCAAGTTTGGATGGATGTAGTTAAATGTTGCATGATAAATGGTTGGACATACCTTGCATCACCATCCTTCATTCTTTTTGCTTCAAACATAGAATGGTCAGTGACAAAAATACCTAAAGAAATATTTTCACAATTATATTTCTATTCTCATTTCACAAGGGCATTACAACAAAAGGTGAAAGCTCGTGTTGTCTCCCAAAAGTGTTTGTTTTAGGACAGAAGCTCATCCTTAGGAAACCTTCGAATTGCGCTTCAAGTTGATGAAGTGGTTTCCCCTCCAACACCAATCTTTGTGTACCTATCTCAAGATTCAACACAACGAGATCTACAATATTTATGATAAATATATGTATTTACAACCACCCTTTTAAAATTTTAGTGAAGAAGAAGCACAAGGGGGTTGAAGATCTCATGAGTGGTAATGTTAGAGAGACTAATTAATTGAGGAGATTTCTTATACGAGCATGGATTTGATGAGATGTTCATGAAATAATTTTCATGTTCATCGATATCATCTTCCTTTTTAGGCTCTAAGGTTGTTTCTTCATGAATGTCTATAGGCGGAAACATTGTCTCCATCATTCCATGCCCTGCCCCTAACATTCATTGGTCATTTTATTTTTCAAGATTTCCCTTGGATTGGTGACTCTCGGGTTAATCTTGTCCAAGGCCTCGTCCATCTATTCAATGGCAACGGCACATAAGTTCTTAATATCCTCTAGCTATTGTTGTCACTCTTCTTGGTCTTCCTTGTGGCCTCCATGATTCCTATGCTTTAGGTGTCTTTGTGGATTTCTAGGATCATCATGAGTCTCAGAAAAAAAGAGCATAAGAGGAATCATTGTGGTCAAGGATGGGTTTGAATGAGATATCTAATGTGGTCATAGAAGGGGGAAAGATAGGAATTGCTTCTAAATGACTTGGCTCTCCTTCTTTGGGTTCACTAGACATGAATCCTTGAATTCTTCCCAATGTCTTACATGGGAATAAGGACGATGTCTAAGAGATCCCTTCTTGAGAGGATTTTAATTATATTCGCTCGAAGGTCTTTTGTGGAACCAGAAGTTTAAGCTTTTCCCAAAATCAGCATAAAAAAGATCATCCTCACAAGAAATTTCAAAAGTTGAATTTCTTCTTCCTTTGGAGGATTTGGATTTTTGGAGAATTGATGGGACGGGATTGATAGCTAAATCTTGGGATTAGAGTGGTTGGGATTTGGCTATCAAAACTTCCTCTTCTTGTTCAGGAGATGATTCCTTCTCTTCCTCGGGGAGTTTATTATGAATGCTAGTGCAGGGAGTTTTTCCACTAATTCTATCAAGCATAGACCTTGCTTCACTAGCAGGAAAATGAAGGAAAGCTCTTCTAGAGGCTTAATCAAGGGATTGCCTAGAATCCTTGCTAAGACCCATATGAAAATGTTGAAGAAGTACCGGGTCTTGAATGGCAAGGTCCGGGCTAGTGATGATGAGGTCATTAAAATGATCCCATGATGTGGCTAGAGATTCTTCTTCTAGTTGTCTAAAATTTAGAACGTCTTTCTAAAGGTTAACCACTTTAGAGATAGGAAAGAAATGTAAACAAAATCTAGAGCATAACGTTTCCCAATCTCCTTGCATACTTTCTACGGTTTGACTATACCATTGTTTAGCTCTTCCCATCAAAGAGAACGAAAACAACTTCCACCTTAAGGTCTCGTCAGACATGCCAGCGATACGCAGGCATGCACTGGTCTATGCAAACTTCCATAGGTGTGAGTATGGGTTTTCATTGCCTTCTTCTGAGAAGGATTGTTCCTGAATCCATTTTATTAAACACGGGCGCAGCTCATAGCCAGGTGTTAGGATAGGCTCTGAAAATTTTGGTGGCTTTAGGCTTACGCTCATGGGTTTAGCATATTGATAGATAGGTGTGTTATCCATGCTAAAGGAAAATTTAAAATAAAAGAAAACAAAAGATAAAAAGTTAAGCTAGATTCGTAGTTAACTCATCGACCGTTTCCACGGCAACGGCGCTAGAAAGTTTGTTGGTATTTATTAACGCACACAAAAAAGATTCGCAAGCGCACGGATACCGCTGTAGCTTTTACCCGGAAGTATTCCTAGTATCGTATCCATAGAGAAACGTGTGAGACTAACTATGGTCTAACTTAACTAAGGGTCGCAACAGGGTTAGGATAAACAGGAGCATAGAGAGAATAACTAAGGTTCTCTTGTTCTAACTTCTGTAAGTTATGTCTTCTACTATTCAACTAGGGACATTACTAGGGAAAGACACCAGCAAACGATGCTTTCCTTCATAACTAGGTCCTACTTGGCCTACAAACAGGAGGTGGACTACAGAGGACTCAACGAATGTGTCACACTTGCGTTCTAACACTACTAAAAGCATCTAGGCCCCTAGTTGGGTTTTGGTGATTAATGACAATACATGATTACTGTGACTAACGTGTGTTTTGCAGAGGAAATTAAGTTAGGTCACGGTAATGGAGATCGATTGGGCAATCAAGGTGGTCATGCCCCTATGGTGGAAATCGTTTCGTTTTTCAAAGGATGGATGACAAGGTTAAGGATGGACTAGTTCTAAGTGTCCACTGGAGTTGGAGTGACACTTAGAGTAGTTTAGGACTTTATTTTTCCTTTGGCCATACTATTAAGGGGGGTATGGATGGGTAGCTTGACCTAGGTGAGTCTAGTGGGTTAGGTGTGGTGCACACTTGCTTAAACTAGCGCTAGGTAGCTCCAAAATAGCCCTTAGATCCAATGGAGCAAACTTCATTCACATATGATCGAGAGTTGGTAGTGAATGGAGGGTCAAATACTGACCGGACGCTGGCTTCGGTGTGATCGGACGCTGGTTCCGAGTTCGGTCAGTTCATTTGATCAAGGTGAAGTCATCTAGAAGTGACCGGACGCTAAGAAGTGAAGTGATCAGACACCGAGGGCTAGCGTCCGGTCGACTCTAGTAAGGTTCCAGAGAGGGAAAATCATGACCGGACGCTGGCCAGCGTCCGGTCACACTGTAAACACTAGAGTTTGGGGTAAACTGACCGGTGCGTCCGGTCAATGTGATCGGAGCATCCGGTCACCCCGCAGAGGCACATAACGGTTCGTTTTTCAGCCCATGTTATAAATACCACCTCCATTTGTGTGTGGGGGTACTTTTGCTCATTCCAATAGCTGAGAAACATGTTTGAGAGTGGCAAGAAGAGCAAGGTCCTAATGAGGTGATTGAGATTTGAGAATCCCAAAGAGAGCCCTCATTAGTGATGCAAGAGTAGCAAAGTGTGCATCCACCCTTCTTATTAGGCTTGTCATGGTCAAGTGAGAGTTCATGCTTGTTACTCTTGGTGATCGCCATCACCTAGACGGCTTGGTGGTGATTGGGAGTTTGGTGATCATCCGACGGAGCTTGTGGGTGACCCAACTCAAGTTGTGAGCGGTTGTGGGTGATTCACCACGATGTAGTGTCAAAGAATCAACCCATAGAGAGCACTTGATCCTTGCACGGATCAAGGGGGAGCTACACCCTTGCGCAGGTGCTCCAACATGGACAAGTGGGGAGTGGCGACTCTCCAATACCTCGGCAAAACATCGCCGCATTCCTTCTCCTCTCTTTACTTTAAGCATTTACTTTGAGCAATTCAATACTTGTCTTTTACATTCCTAGAATTGCCATGCTAGAGTAGGATTGGACTTAGAGTGCTAAACTTTTATGCGTTAGATCAATAGAAACACTTTCTAGGCACAAGGGGTTAATTAGGCTAACCATAGGATTTGTTTATTGCAAAGAAATTTGTAATTAGCCCAATTCACCCCCCCTCTTAGGCATCTTGATCCTTTCAATTGGTATCAGAGCCTCGTGCTCATGTATTTAGGCTTAACCGCCTAGAGCAAGATATCTCATGGGGATGGACCTTCTCCTATCTTTGAGGGAGATGATTTTCCTTATTGGAAAATTTGCATGGAGGCGTATCTAGAAGCTCTAGATGTTGGTATTCTTAGAGCCGCCTCACATGGCTTCCCAAAACCTCGAGATGCTACTCACCTACAAGGCGATGACGTGAACTATGAGAAGTGGAATGCAAAGGCTCAAAACATCATCTTTAGAGGCCTTTGCAAAGATGTGTTCAATCGGGTGAGAAACCACAAAGACGCCCATGCACTATGGTCGGACATTTGTGCGCTCCATGAGGGAACTAAGAGTGAGCGTGAGGAATGCTATCATCTTGTCATGAAAAAGCTCAACTCTTTTGAAATGCTTCCTAAAGAATGTGCTAATGAGATGTATTCATGTTTGAATGTTCTTGTAGAGGAAGTCAATGGGCTTGGACTCACTCAAATGCAACCATCCGATGTTGTAAGAAAGATTTTGAGTGTCCTCCCCATTGATAAATATGGATATATTGTGACCATGCTTCATCAAGGTGATCCTTCCACCGCTACACCGACACAAATCTTGGGAAAGATCAATGCTCATGAGATGTACATGCACATCATGCCATAAGATGGCTCATCCTCTACCAAGAAGAAAGATAAGGAATTAGCATTCAAAGCTAGCCAAGAGAAGGATAAAGCAAGACTTGAGTATGAAAGCTCAAGTGATGATGAAAGTCTTGCTCTTATGGTGAAGAAGGCCACCAAGATGCTAAAGAAGCTCAACAAGAGTGGCATCAAGTTTGATGGCAAGAAGAAGAAGTTCTTCACTAGCTCTAGAAGAAAGCCAATCTCTGAGATGGATTGCTTCAATTGTGGAGAACTTGGTCATCTAGCACAACAATGCACTAAGCCCAAGAAAGACAAGTTCAAGAACAAATACAAGGGCAAGAAATATGACTCAAGTAATGAAGAAGAAGAAGAACAAGCCATACAAGAAGAGAGATGGCAAGAAGAAGAAGAGTGGAAAGGCATACATTGTTGGTGATTGGCTCATGGATATTGATTCATCTAGTGCCTCATCCGATGATGATAGTGACAACGAGAAGGTGCCCGCAATTGTTATCGACTCTTCATCATCTTCACCGCCATCATCCTCTACACACCTATGCCTTATGGCCAAGGGTGACCGCAAGGTATCTAATAATGATGATAGTAGTGATGATGAGCATGCTAGTGATGATGATAGTGATAGTGATGATGATGAATATGAATCACCTTCTTATGATGATCTTGCTAGATTGCTAAAACAATACACTAAGATCATTATAAAAACTAGAGCTAAAAATGAAAAGCTAGAAGCTAAAAATGATTCTCTTTTAGCCAAATGTGATATAGTGGAAAAGGCTAGTGTTGAGCTTAAAGAAGCAAATGAGGCTATATCATCCAAACTCAAGAGCTCAAATCTTCTAAGAAAGAGCTTAAAGAAAAACATGATAAACTTGAGAGGACACATAATGAGCTCATCACTAGCCACAACAAGCTAAGAGAAGAATATACTACTCTTAAGGTTAATCATGATAATCTTGTTATTGCTCAAGAATTCTTATCCAATAAGCCACATGATGCTACTAACGATATTGTTAAGATTGATATAGCTACATCATGTGATGACTTGATTATTGAGAGCATTGAACAAAGTTCTAGTAGCAAGGGCAAGCAAGGGGTTGAAGCCGATGATTATGATAAGTTTGTCAAGCTCAAGAATGACAATGAAAAGCTCAAGAAAGATCTTGAAGAACTCAAAACCACCAAGTCTATTGTGCTAGAAACTATTGTTCATGATGATGGTTTGATCCTTGAGAATGAGAAGCTCAAAGATGAGAACATAATGGGAACGGGGATCCTAATCTTCCGTCAGGTTCAAGATAAACAACGATTTGTTTAGAGAATGACACACCGATCTGGCTTCAGATCGAAGGATCGAACCCTGCAATCTTAGCACCACAGCTCCTCTGGTTATCAACCAAGTCACAGACCAGGTTGACCTCACCAAGAAGGCTAATCCCTACCTGCGCAACGAAGAACATAAGCAAGAACAAGAAAGAACGCAACTAAATTGCAGATGAAAGATTAATCTTACGAGTTGGGGTCTCACAAACCGAAGAATGGCAAAATTGTTTCTTGACAGAATAATCTAAGCAAAACCCAAAACCTAATGATGGTAGTAGCATATGATTATAAAGGTCTTAGGGTCGTCGCCTACCCTAGACGCGCCCCCTAATGGGCCCAAACACGATACACGGTCCAATGGACCAAAAGTAGGTGTCGCAGCACCCTGGCAGATTCTAGACGCTGACTTGTTTTGACTATTCCTATTGATTCCAAAGGGGTTTTGATGTGAAACCACTTGGATTGGCTTCCTTATCAAATTAGCTTTCCATCCATATGTGGATCATCTAAAATGGAGTTCAGATGCGTCCTGGGCGTCCATTTTATTGCAGACTGATCCTGACGACCAAGGCAGACTCGAACTTGGATTGGACTGGGCCTCTGGCTTGGCTTGGACGTCCTTGCTGGCCTCCTAAGGTGGTGGCCAAGGAGGAGGACGTCCAAAGCCATCTCTTAGGTGTTCTCCATCTTCTTGGGGCGTGCTCCAACTTGGGCCTGGGTCCCAAGGATGTCTAACAAGCCCATGACGACAGTGTAGCTCCCGCCAGAAATAGTGACAGAATATATTGGTGATTTGGATGCCTTACCGATGTGATATTGAGATGGGACCAGATCTATTTGAAAGCTTATCAAACAAGCTTTCCATCAAGTGCTCATTGACCTCGATCACACTCCGGATGGATGAGTTATGGCCTTCCCAATGAGGCACTGTCGGGCTGCCGACGAACCAAAAGTTCAACTTTGATGAACTTCCACTATGAAACACATTTGAACCTACAATCAAATAGTGACATGTACATGTGGAACCAAGTGAATTATAACCAAAGTCACTATGCAAATGTAGGAACGAGCGCACCTTATAATCATTGTTCATATCCGAAGGTGCCATGTCCTCATCATCCTCCCCTTCTTGACAACAAACTGTCCTCGGTTTGGGATTAGCCGAAGGAAACGTTGTTGGTAGTAGCCAACATTGCTCCCCTTCTTGAAATTTAACATGTTTCTTTATAACAAAACTAGGGAAACTCAACATGACAAGATTATAGCAATTGGAATCCTTTGGTTGATCATACTTTTGCACAATATTAGGAGATTTCAGAGTTGAACAAATATAGACACGATGCACCATATACTCTCCTTTACAATTATATTTTCCAATAAAATGATATGTACAAGTAGACAACCATGGCAATTCAACACATTTAAGTTTCTCTTCTAAACTACTAAGAGCATATAAAGTATCAAACTCAATATAACCCAAAGTATTTGAAGAATACAATAATTTCTTTTCTTTTTTCGGTAGCAATGGGAAGCAAACGTTTATGTTCAGCATAAGTAATTGGTTCCAAAACATGGAAAACTGAAGCATCATCAACTAATTCATCTTTATCACAAGGAACATCAAGCAAATTATCATGGGACAAAGATAAATCAAGAGAGGGTTCCACTAACAATTGCTCTATGATAGCATGGTTTGTGGAAAAATTTAATACATTAAGACTTTCACCTTCCATGAGTGTAGGACCATGGGCATTACCTGTGTTCTCAGCAGGAGTAATAGGTGCATGGTGAAGTGATGGTTCTGAATTTGCATATGAGGTTGTGAGCTCCTCATTTTCTTCCACGTCATCCTCTCGCTTATGTACATTATTCTGCAGAAGGTTAGTCATAGCAAGAGGAATAACAACAAACTCTTCCTCTAAATGGTGCACCTCAGCATACAAAGTCAAAACAAGAGGTGGATTAACAAAGGTTTCTCGCATAAGAAGTTTCATATCATTCCAAGTTTGAAGTTTATCAGAAGGATCTAAAGACTGCCACCAAGATAAAGCAGAATGTCGCAAAACACTAGCTGCATTTTTTTACCTTTCTCCTTGGACACATAAAGCGAGTAGCAAATATGTTATCGATGGCAATTTCCCACTCCATGTACTCATCAGCACCTATACCATCATAAGTCGGTGGATACGAACAACCTGTCATTGTAAACACAAAAACAAGGAACAAACGGTGAAAGTTATCCCTACCAAATGACTACGTGGTTGCAGTGGTGTCACTTTTCACAACAAGTGGAAGCGTCTTACCAAGCTCTTACAAAGTTCTTACCAACGCAAGCAGTGGCAGTACAACCGGCGGCTGGTTCGTGATACCTGTGAGGCAGTGGTACCGAGATTGCAAGGGTATTTTTCTGTATCGATCTGAAGTATATGTGGAGCTTGGGAGGCACGCAAAAGAACAAATATGTATATGTGGCACACAAGTCAGTGACAGACAGCAATATTGAATAAATGTCCAGAGCACTTGTCCTAGTTGCTGGCCTATACGTGTTCCTATCACCAGTTGTGATAAACAAGAGAGGAAACAAGGATGAAAGGAAACAAGTATCAAAGGTAGCAACGGATGTGAACAAGGCAAAAGGTATCACAAACAATAGAGCTATTGAGTGTTCCTTATGTGCTCCTTTCGATATCTTCTATTCTCTTTTACTATTTTTTTCTTTTATTTTTTTGTCCAATCTTTTTTTCTTGCTTTTGCTCTTTTGATATTTTTTTCTCAGCAAGGAGAACACAAGAATAAACCCCAAAAAATTTGAGCTCAATTGAATAAAAGATGTGGCCTATAGAAAATTAGGACTGTGCTCTAAAAAGCATACCAAAACTTGTGGGCCTAGAAACTCAATTTTCCTAATCGAATTTCGCAAATCTAATTTTTGTGAACCCAGCAATGCTGGGATGAAATAGATCTAAAATTTTCTGGCGTTCTCCGTAGATATAAAATTTGTCCCGTTTCGAGTTCGGATGCAAAAGTTATGACTGTTTTAAGGAAGCTGCTCGAATCAGGGATTTAGTGGACACAAGATGCAAACCGATGGTGATACGGAATAGCGGCGGGTGGAGATATCAACACAAACTAGAAAAGAACACAATCTAAACCAGCAACAAGATTTTGACCTAGGACAAACTCAACAAAGCGGACTCTGAAACTAAATCATGCAAAGGCTATGGCGTGGATAGTTATAGGATAGGAAACAAATATGGCATTGGACTATGGGATAAAAGCAAAAACACTCGAACTAAGGGTAAGATGCGAACTTGATGGTATACCTGAAGCTCTGATTAGCACTTAATGGGAATGGAGATCCTGATCTTCCGTCAGGTTCAAGATAAACAACGATTTGTTCGGAGAATGACACACCGATCTGGCTTCAGATCAAAAGATCGAACCCTGCAATCTTAGCACCACAGCTCCTCTGGTTATCAACCAAGTCACAGACAAGGTTGACCTTGCCAAGAAGGCTAATTTCTGCCTGCGCAACGAAGAACACAAGCAAGAACAAGAAAGAACGCAACCAAATTGCAGATGAAAGATTAATCTCACGAGTTGGGGTCTTAGAAACCGAACAACGGCAAAACTGTTTCTTGATAGAATAATCTAAGCAAAACCCAAAACCTAATGATGGCGGCGGCGCATGATTATAAAGGTCTTAGGGTCGTCGCCTACCCTGGACGCGCCCCCTAATGGGCCCAAACACGATACACGGTCCAACGGACCAAAAGTAGGTGTCGCAGCACCCTGGCAGATTCTGGATGCTAACTTGTTTCGACTATTCCTGTTGATTCCGAAGGGGTTTTGACGTGAAACCACTTGGATTGGCTTCCTTATTAAATTATCTTTCCATCCATATGTGGATCATCGAAAATAGAGTTCATATGCGTCCTAGGCGTCCATTTTATTATAGACTGGTCCTGACGGCCGAGGCAGACTCGAACTCGGATTGGACTGGGCCTCTGGCTTGGCTTGGACGTCCTTGCTGGCCTCCTAAGGTGGTGGCCAAGGAGGAGGACGTCCAAGGCCATCTCTTAGGTGTTCTCCGTCTTCTTGGGGCGTGCTCCAACTTGGGCCTGGGTCCCAAGGATGTCTAACAAGCCCATGACAATAGTGTAGCTCCCGCCAGAAATAGCGACAGAATATATTGGTGATTTGGTGGCCTTGCCAATGTGATATTGAGATGGGACCAGATCTATTTGAAAGCTTATCAAACAAGCTTTCCATCAAGTGCTCATTGACCTCGATCGCACTCCAGATGGATGAGTTATGGCCTTCCCAATGAGGCACTGTCGGGCTGCCGATGAACCAAAAGTTCAACTTTGATGAACTTCCATTATGAAACACATTTGAACCTACAATCAAATAGTGACATGTACATGTGGAACCAAATGAATTATAACCAAAGCCACTATGCAAATGTAGGAACGAGCGCACCTTATATTCATTGTTCGTATCCGAAGGTGCCATGTCCTCATCAGAATAAGAAGCTCAAGGAAGAGAAAAACAATAATGCTCTCAAGGAAGAAAACAAGAAACTCAAGTTGGAGAAAGAGCATCTTAAGATTGGATTGAGCAAGTTCACTAGAGGCAAGCATCTTCAAAGTGAGATACTAATGAACACCGTCATGAAGATGGATAGAAGTGGCATTGAGTACTTGGCAAACGAAGAAAAGAAGGCTCAAGCTCAACAACAACATAAGTCCAAGCCAAGGCCAAAGAGATGTTTTGAGTGTGGACAAGAAGGCCACTTTACTCATGAGTGCCAAACTCCACCACCACAACCCTTACCCAAGCATGCTAGATCTTTTGCCTTCAATGCTCACTACATGCTTAGAAAGGATTCTAGTGGAAAGATGAAAGTGATGTTCTTAGGACCTCCCAACAAAAATAGGCCTAAGAAAATTTGGATTGCAAAGCCACTTATTGAGAAAGTGAAGGGCCCTCAACAGGTTTGGGTTTCTAAAGCTTGATCTCTTGTGTGTAGGTGAACTACAAGACCGGTGGAAGTCATTGGGTTATTGATAGTGGTTGCACACAACATATGACTGGTGATCCTTGTATGTTCACCTCACTAGATGAAGAAGTAGATGGACAAGAAAGAATCATATTTGGAGATAACTCAAAGGACAAGGTCAAAGGATTGGGCAAAGTGGCTATATCAAATGATCATTCTATCTCCAATGTGCTATATGTTGCTTCATTGAGTTTCAACTTGCTATCTGTTGGACAATTGTGTGATCTTGGCTTCCAATGCTTGTTTATTGAGAAGGAGGTTGTTGTATCCAAGAAGGATGATGATCATGTGATATTCAAAGGATTTAGATACAATAACCTATATCTAGTGGACTTCACCTCCAAAGATGCAAACTTGAAGACATGCCTATTCACCAAAACAACACTTGGGTGGCTATGGCATAGAAGACTTGCTCATGTTGGGATGAGCTCACTCAAGAAGCTAATGAAGAATGATTTGGTGAGAGGGTTGAAGGATGTGAAGTTTGAGACAGACAAGCTTTGTAGTGCATGTCAAGCCGGCAAGCAAGTTGCAAATACCCATCCAACAAAAGCTTTCATGTCAACCACAAGAGTGCTAGAACTACTTCATATGGATTTATTTGGACCAACAACATACAAGAGTTTGGGAGAAAATCTTTATTGTCTTGTGATTGTTGATGACTATTCAAGGTATACATGGGTATTCTTCCTTCATGACAAATCCGAAGTTGCATCTTGTTTCAAGAAGTTTACCAAGAGAGCACAAAATAAATTTGAAGCGAAGCTTAAGAAGATAAGAAGTGACAATAGGAAGGAATTTGACAACACAAACATAGAAGCCTATTGTGATGAAGTTGGGATCAAGCATGAGGTCTCCACAACATATACTCCTCAACAAAATGGTGTAGTTGAGAGGAAGAACCGAATATTGAACACTCTTGCAAGAACAATGCTTGATGAGTACAACACTCCCAAAGCTCTATGGGCGGAAGCTATCAACACCGCATGCTATGCATCAAACCGCCTATTCCTTCAAAAGTTCCTTGGCAAGACACCTTATGAGTTGCTCAATGGGAAGAAGTCGGACATCTCCTTCTTTAGGGTGTTTGGTTGTAAATGCTACTTCTACAAGAAGCGCCAACACCTAGGGAAGTTTCAAAGACGTTGTGATATTGGTTTTCTTGTTGGTTACTCATCAAAGTCCAAAGCATATAGAGTATTTAATCATGCCACCAGCTTGGTTGAAGAAACATATTATGTGGAATTTGATGAATCTAACGGCTCCCAAGGAGCACATGAGAATCTTGATGATGTAGGTGATGAACCATTGAGGGAGGCTATGAAGAACATTCTAGTTGGAGACATCAAGCCTAAAGATGATGAAGATGATGTACAAGTGATTGATCCACCTTCATCATCAAGTGTGCCACAAGATGGTGATAAAGATGGGAGAGTAGAAAATGAAGACACTCATGTCTCCCATGATCAAATGGTGGTACAAGCACAAGATGTTGATGATCCACAACCTCCTCCTCAAGTGGTCAATATAAGAAATACACCTCTACTACAAGACCATCCATAAGATCTCATCATAGGGAGTCCATCAAAGGGTGTAATGACTCGCTCACAAAAACTTGCTTCATTTATTGCTCATCACTCTTTTGTCTCTTGTTTTGAGCCTACTAAGGTAGAAGAAGCTCTTCAAAATCCAGATTGGATAAATGCAATGCATGAAGAGTTGAACAACTTCACCCGCAATGAAGTTTGGACTCTTGAAGAGCGGCCCAAAGGTGCAAGAGTCATTGGAACAAAGTGGGTGTTCCGAAACAAGCAAGATGATCAAGGTGTTGTTGTGAGGAACAAGGCAATACTAGTGGCAAAGGGGTTCTCTCAAGTTGAAGGTTTGGATTTTGGAGAGACCTTTGCACCGGTTGCAAGATTAGAAGCCATCTGTATCCTCCTTGCATATGCATCACATCATGAAATGAAACTTTATCAAATGGATGTGAAAAGTGCATTTTTAAATGGCATTATTAATGAACTAGTCTATGTTGATCAACCTCCTAGGTTTGAAGACCCTAGATATCCTAATCATGTTTATAGTTTGTCCAAGGCTTTATATGGGCTTAAGCAAGCCCCAAGAGCTTGGTATGAGCGCCTTCGGGACTTCCTCATTGAGAAGGGCTTCATCATTGGGAAGGTCGACACCACACTATTCACCAAGAAGCTTGATTGGCATATCTTGATTTGTCAAGTGTATGTTGATGATATCATCTTTGGATCATCAAATGAAGATTCTTGCAAAGAGTTTGGTGAATTGATGTCGAAGGAGTTCAAGATGTCAATGATTGGAGAGCTTACATTCTTTCTTGGTTTTCAAGTCAAGCAAATGAGAGAAGGGATTTTCATCTCTCAAGAGAAATATACTAATGATCTTCTCAAGAGATTCAAGATGGATGAATGTAAGCCAATCAAGACACCAATGCCAACTAATGGACATCTCGACCTAGATGAGGGAGGTAATCCGATTAATCAAACTCTCTACCACTCTATGATTAGTAGCTTGTTATATTTGACCGCATCTAGGCCCGACATCATGTTTAGTGTATGTATGTGTGCAGATTTCAAGGTAATCCTAAGGAAACTTATTTGATTACCGTTAAAAGAATCCTTAGGTATCTTAAGCACACACCAAGCATTGGTCTTTGATATCCCAAAGGAGCTATATTTGAGTTAGTTGGCTATTTTGATTCGGATTATGCCAGTTGCAGAGTTGATAGAAAAAGCATATCCGGAGTGTGCCATTTGCTTGGTAGATCACTTGTGTCTTGGTCCTCCAAGAAGCAAAATAGTGTGGCTTTGTCCACCGTAGAAGCAGAATACATTGCCGCAGGTGCTTGTTGTGCACAAATACTTTACATGCAACAAACTTTCCTAGACTATGGTGTAGTTCTAGAAAGAGTACCTCTTTTGTGCGACAATGAAAGTGTGGTAAAACTTGCAAATAATCCGGTTCAACACTCTCGCACCAAGCACATAGATATCCGCCATCACTTTCTTAGAGATCATGTTGCTAAAAATGATATATCACTAGAAGGTGTAAGGACCGAGGATCAATTAGCGGATATCTTCACTAAACCGCTAGATGAGACAACATTTTGTAGATTGCGGAATGAGCTCAATGTGCTTGATTTTAGTAACTTTACTAAAAAATGAGCTTGTGTTTCCCTTGCATTGCATTGAAATATACAACATATTTAATGTTTTGTAATGCATATAGGGCTTGTCTAACATGGTTAAGATAACCGCCGAAAAGCATGTGAAGAAGCTTAACCTTGGATCAAACTTGACAAGAAACTAGATTTACTTACAAGTATTGCATTGCATATGCACGAATATTGTTTTGTCGTCTGTCTTCAAATTGCCCTCTTATTGCCTATTTTCTTAAAAATAATTATAGCCTAAGGCAAAATATTTTTGAAAAACATGAGGGATTGAGAGAGGTCACTCATAGCAGTCCTAATTGGTGTTTATTTGGATCTTATTTGAGTAGGGACTTGATTGGGAACAAGCAGCACGGAGGACTTTGAAGATTCACTGGAAAAGGAGTGACCAGACGCTGCACCAGACTCTGATGTCCAGCGTCTGGTCAGTTCACAGGAGGTGAACAGCTGCCAAGAAGGAGTGACTGGACGCTGAAACAGTGTTTTCCCAGCGTCCGGTCATATGGAGCTTCAGCGTCCGGTTGAGCAAGAAGGCGTCAAGGCAAGGTGACCAGACTCTGGCTGTGCCATTCGGTGTCCACCGGATGCGTCCAATCACGATTCTACAGGATTTGGACCTCTCTGGAATTGATCGGACGCTTGGTGGCAGCGTTCGGTCGCTGCCACCGGAGCGTCCGGTCAATAGGAAACGTGTGGGACTCAGTTTCTTTTCTCTGTTTCCTTTTTTGACTTGCTGGGGGCCACTATTTAATCACGGCGTTCGATCCTCAATCGCATCCGCCATCATCGCCGCCGTGCTTGCTCCCATGCCCTAGCGCCGTCGCTTCCCGTGCTCCTATGCCTGAGCCATAGCATCATCGAGCCACCTCACCTCCATGCATCCCAAGCCCATGCTTGCGCAGCTCCCATGACTCGCCAGCAGCGCTGCCATGCCCCATGACGTTGTCTCCGTGCATCACCTCGGCTACTTCCCGTGCCTCACCAGCAGCGTCGCCGCGCCCCGTGACGCTGTCTCTGCGGACCACCTGCTGCCCCGCACGCCGCGTGCTGCTCCCACGCCCATGCGCCGCTCTCTAGCGCTCACGCTGCCGCGCCGCCCTACAACACCGCCGTGCCCCTATAGTGCCCTAGCACCCCCATTGCATCCTCGCTGGTGACTTCAATCACAATCCAGTGTCATCGATCCACGCCACTGCAAACCATAGCCTCATGATTCGGTGGTTCCCTGCGCGTTGTTTCTCTTCTCCTCGTATCACCGGTTCATCAGGTAGCAAGCCCACATTTCTATTTCGTACCTAATTGCTTGCTTTCATTGGTTTTTCGTATCTCTAGATGCATAATTAAAAGTATTTGTATTTTCCGATCCATTCCATCGTGAAGCGAGTCAGTGTTGTTGATGTCTCAGTGGTAGTTGTCAGTTAACTCGGGGCCAAGCTCGTGAGTACGGATCAAGGCCAAACCTCGGAAGTGACAGTCGGTAGTTGTCTCTTATCAACAGCAGTTGTTCTCTTCAGATCCAACTGATGGTTCACATCAAGAATGTTGGGTGTGGTCCGGGTGATGAGGATCCAAGGCGTCCGCCTTGCTTGTCTGTAGATCAAAAAGGCAAGGCGACAAAGAAGACTGCAACAAAGAAGCACAAGTACCCAGATGCAGAGACAGCTAGAGCAGCCATAGTTGTAGAGGCTGCAGAGCATGCCGAGAGAGGAGGTGCTCGCAGTGGAGTCCAGATTGCAGATCAGCTTTCACCAGAAGCAAGGGCTACACTTGAGCGGGTTGAGTGCCTTCATGGTGGTCTACCTGGGACTCTCATGATTAGAGGATGGCATGTTGCCATTGATGGGGGTCAGCCTCAGGGGGAGTCATAGCAGCAGACACCATTAGCAAAGCCAAATCAGGAGGGACAACAGGCCGAGGAGACAGAGCAGGCACCTCAACCATAGCTTCGCCGCTCTAGTCGTACCTGTGCTCTAGTCATGCTGAGGGTGGATACACAGCAGAGGGGTTCTCGTCCACCACCCAGACCACATGGTCCGCCTCCTGTGACACACTTGGACTTGAGGGCTGCCACGGCCAAGCAGGTGCAGCAGCTTAGGTTTGTGGAGTTTGAGCAGTGGTTCCCACCGAGGAGGAATGATAGAGCATCAGAGGACTTCTACACACCACTCTAGGAGGATTTCTACAATGCATATCTTAACAGTGGAGCTATATTCAGACCTCAGAGGGTGTGCCACATTGAGTCTATAGTTGCAGCAGCTAGAGAGCACATTCGCCCCTACCTTACATATCTGCCAAGGCTGACAGACTTGATTGGATGGATAGGATTATATGTTCTATCTTGGGTCCGTCAGTTCTATGCTACACTATGGATTGATCCGCAGCATAGATACATTCACTTTGCATTCAGAGGTAGAGATTACATGCTGATGAGCACTAGGGTCAGGGAGATACTCAAGGTTCAGGAGCAGCCCATTAGGTTACATGATGTTTGCTATGGACAGACAGCGCCTCTTAGACGCCCTCATGGCGGTATGGTGCCTCCCACAGATTTGGTTTGCCACTGCTTCAAGGAGCCTTTTGGCGAGGGGTCGAACAGGACTCCCAGTGATCTCACTCCTATAGCTAGAGTGCTGGATGCCATTATGAGGAGGACCTTGAGTTCGAGGATGGGGTATCGCGAGGGCTTGACTTGCTACAGCTATGGCTTCTCAACTCTCTGATGCAGCAGATAGTGTTTGACATTTAGGATCTCCTTCTTTCAAAGATGGAGGATACTATTGCTGAGGGGTTCGGAGGTCATTGACAGTTGCCCTATGCCCATTGGATCACATTTCTTATTCATAGGGCAGTTACAGTGAGGCTGCTTGAGATGCTAGCTAAGTACAATGATGCTACTATAGAGTTCCCTACATACAACCTGACTCAGATGATCCACCATAGTACACCATAGGCACCTAGTCAGCCGTGTCGTCGTCCAGATGTACTAGAGACTGCAGCCCAGCAGTATGCTATTATCAAGGGTATTGCAAGCTACTAAGGAGGAGCAGCTTGCTCAGTAGGAGGGGATGGTCGAGAGCGACCCCAGTGATAGCTCAGACGAGGACTAGCAAGACATTCCTTAGATGCCTGCATGTCAACATGATCATGAGGCCGACAGCTCTAGTTTACCTCCACCTGCACCGTAGATAGACCCCGCTCTCCTTGCTATACTTGAGCGAATGAGGTAGGATCAGGCACGCCAGGCTCAGGAGACCGCTGCCACTTTTGCACAGTTCCAGACTCGACAGGATGAGTTTCAGCAACAGCAGCTAGCTATTCAGCAGCAGATGCAGGCTCTACAGCAGCAGCAGGCCATGCATCAGCAGCAAATCCTCATGCAGTAGTAGCTACTTGGATTTATGCAGCATGTAGTGACAGCGATTGGGGCTCCACCACCATAGCTTTCCCCCTAGCTTGGTCAGCCTGCCACCACTTCGATCACTCCAACATTATAGCCTAGTGGGCTTCAGAGTCAGGGACAGCCACCAGCATAGTATGCTTCACCTACAGAGCAGGTGTCCTAGTATTTTGCTTTGCCAGTGATAGCCCCGCAGTTCGCACCTCTTTAGATGGGCTTCACACCGGCTGAGACGCCCTCACTGCTAGTGCTAGAGACTACAGTGTCCAAGAGCCTTGGTGCTTCCTTTAGTGAGTTGATAGGGCAGCCTACTCCTCCATACTTACATGTCCCAGGTCCTTCTATAGTTGCACCTATTACTAGGACTACAGAGATGCTCTCTTCCTCAATGGCATCATCAGAGCCAGCTGCTTCAGTCATACCAGCACAGCCTACAGCAACTCCTGTTCCTAATCCGACCTAGACTGCTTCAGCATTGCTTCTAGCTATAGAGGGCCAGACTGCTCAGAGCTCAAGGTCAAATGATGATGGCGCCCAGTTTTAGCTCGCTCCTCATACCTCAGCGCCCGGCTCGTCCGCTGCAGCCCCGTTGACCGACCTTTAGGTTTTGGTGTTTGACGCCAAAGGGGGAGAGGGTTCGAGTATGATAGCCTTAGTTGGAGCTTAGCTTAATTAGTAGTACTATCTAGTACTTTTGGAGTTTTATATGTGATACACTTTTATGGATTCATCGTGTGTTTACTTCTATGCATTAAACTATATCTATGTGATAGTGATATCTACGTGATCATGATATGTGACATGTGTGCTCTCTACTTTAAATCATTTATATGTCATATCACTTGTGCTATGCTCTTTTGCTTTGCTTCCGCGTTTTTACTCCGATGCAATTGAGCTTTATTACTTGTACTCATGCTTATTTCATATCTTTTGAGTATATCATGTCAGCTTGGGTCATATAAGCTTGCCTAACACTTTTATTCTTATTGCCAAAAGCTTATATGAACCAAGCATGTTAAAAACCTCATCTCTTTCACATACTCGAGGTAGTATTATCATCAATCACCAAAAAGGGGGAGATTGAAAGCATCTAGGCCCCTAGTTGGGTTTCGGTTATTAATGACAATACGTGATTACTGTGACTAATGTGTGTTTTATAGAGGAAATTAAGTTAGGTCACGGTAATGGAGATTGATTGGGCAATCAAGGTGGTCATGCCCCTACGATGGAAAATGTTTTGTTTTTCAAAGGATAGACGACAAGGTTAAGGATGGACTAGTTCTAAGTGTCGATTGGAGTTGGAGTGACACTTAGAGTAGTTTAGGACTTTGTTTTTCCTTTGGCCGTACTATTAAGGGGGGTATGGACGGGTAGCTTGACCTAGGTGAGTGTAGTGGGTTAGGTGTGGTGCACACTTGCTTAAACTAGCGCTAGGTAGCTCCAAAATAGCCCTTAGATCCAATGGAGCAAACTTCATTCACATATGATCGAGAGTTGGAAGTGAATGGAGGGTCAAATACTAACCGGACGCTGGCTTCGGTGTGACCGGACACTGGTTTCGAGTCTGGTCTGTTCATTTGATAAAGGTGAAGTCATCTGGAAGTGACTGGACGCTGAGAAGTGAAGTGACCGGATGTTGAGGGCCAGCGTTCGGTCGACCCCAGTAAGGTTCCAGAGAGGGAAAATCATGATCAGACACGTCCGGTCAGTGCTGACCGGACGCTGGCCAGCGTCCGGTCACATTGTAAACACTGGAGTTCAGGGTAAACTGACCGGCACGTCCGGTCAACATGACCGGAGCGTCCGGTCACCCCGTAGAGGCACATAACGGTTCGTTTTTCAGCCCATGTTATAAATACCACCTCCATTCATGTGTGGGGTACTTTTGCTTATTCCAATAGCTGAGAAATACGTTTGAGAGTGCCAAGAAGAGCAAGATCCTAGTGAGGTGATTGAGATTTGAGAATCCCAAAGAGAGCCCTCATTTGTGAAGGAAGAGTAGCAAAGTGTGCATCCACCCTTCTCATTAGGCTTGTCGTGGTCAAGTGAGAGTTCGTGCTTGTTACTCTTGGTGATCGCCATCACCTAGATGGCTTGGTGGTGATTGGGAGTTTGGTGATCATCCGACGAAGCTTGTGGGTGACCCAACTCAAGTTGTGAGCGGTTGTGGGTGATTCACCGCGATGGAGTGTCAAAGAATCAACCCATAGAGAGCACTTGATCCTTGCGCAGATCAAGGGGGAGCACACCCTTGCGCGGATGCTCCAACGAGGACTAGTGGGGAGTGGCGACTCTCCGATACCTCGACAAAACATCGCCGTGTTCCTTCTTCTCTCTTTACTTTAAGCATTTACATTGAGCAATTCAATACTTGTCTTTTATATTCCTAGAATTGCCATGCTAGAGTAGGATTGGAACTTAGGGTGCTAAACTTTTGTGCGTTAGATCAATAGAAATACTTTCCAGGCACAAGGGGTTAATTGGGCTAACCATATGATTTGTTTATTACAAAGAAATTTGTAATTAGCCCAATTCACCCCCCTGTTGGACATCTTGATCCTTTTAGCTACTTCACGATCTACCACCGATCCGGAATGCAGGGTGCATACACAATTAACCCAAGTCTAAGCACCACGCTTACACTTACGATTAATACTTTACTCCCCCTAGGAAGAGAATAAAGCACTTAAAAGCATGATTAATTCTGACCTATAGGTCCTTATTGACGATTTTCTGAATAAACCTTGCTAAAAACACAGATTTACCAAAACTCGTGAAATTTATTAGTTTAAACCCCTAAACCTTTGTCAGTGATTATATTCATGCCCTTATTCAAGTTATATTGACGATTTATAATGGTTGTTAACTACCGTCAATAAAACTATAAATATGTTGTCTATTACGGCAATCCTCCAAAAAATGAACAAACAAGAAAAGAACATGTAAATATGTCTTTTATGATAATCCTCCAAAAAGGTACAAACAAAAATAGGAACGTTTTTTTAATTTCTACTAAGGCCAAACAATAGAGAACGGATCAAATACTCCAATTGTTGTAGCTTAGTCTATAGGACATGGATTATACCATGAAGAGGTCGTTCAGGTTGCAGCCAAGGCTTACCAAAAAATTTTGCACATCAAATTATGCCTAACAATTCCGTGGCGAACATGTTAAATATCTCATGTACTTTGTGGTTTTGATAATTAAGGTGACAACATGTTCAGCTGAACTATGTGTTCTTATATGTGATTCACATGGAAGTTTATTTTGTTTCTACGAATGTAAGGGAACGAGTGAGGCAAATTCTGAAAAAGTGACCAAAGCAAAACAAAGAAAACAATAAAAAAATATGAGAAACAAATGGTCCCGCTGTTTAGATTTTGAATGAACTATACATACGAGTTAGTACCAGACACGTAAGATCATCTTATCTTAGAGCTGAAAATTCCTATAGTCCGAACTGTCCCGTGGTGGAAAAATATCAGAACCAGACAATCAATAAAAAGGCTAAATTTTGTGAACACTGATGGTTCGGCACCCCTTTTTGTTTGTCCGATAGTTCAAATTGCAGATTTTTTTTTGCAGAATCTTGTAAAGCATTTCATAAGGTTTCCCTGGAGTGTAAGATCATTAAAATAAAAGTTCAGAGCAAGGATATCTATATCTATATCTATATCTATATAGTTATGATATTGGGAGCCTAGGGCTTCAAATAGGTAGTAGAAGCCCCAGCCAAAACTGCAGGTACCTGGTTCAACTGAACCATCCTCCCACCGACCTGTCCGGGCGGGACGGCGTTGTAACACCCTTGGTGTTACGCCCTAAACAAATTACTAAATTATGTCATGAGCATCATGTTTATGTAATAATATATATGATAGAAGGTGTTGATAAATTTCTTTTAACCTAAAATAACCAATAAAATGTTAAATAGAAATTTATTTAATAACTCATGTTATGTCAAGTAGGGTAGAAAACCAATTTTTATTGAGCAAAAGTATTATAGAACATGTGTGTGACACCTAAATAAGGTTTGAAGTACAAACTTTGTAGATGACAATGCAAATCTTGTTGTAGAAAAATAATATAACTAGCTAGTATTTCTAATGGCTTGGAAATAGAACTTGAAGTCAAATTCAGCTCAAGACTTGAAAGAAATCTTAAGTTTGAAAGCAGTGTGACAATGCCATGTTGGTGAAATAATTCTGAAAAATCAAGCTAAAGGTTAATGCGGTGTTTTTGCTCCTTATGGTACACTGATGTACCCTCCGTTAGCATGGTCAAGGTAGTTTAGCTTCAACTATGTTAGGTTAGTTTTTAGACGTGCTTTAAAATTCGTGCTTAGCACGTGTCTGGCCGTTCGGTCGGGAGTGCGTGGTCACCGCGTTCGGTGCGCGCATGGCTGCCTCTGACCGCGCGCGTGCATGGGCAGGCTGATGGTGGCCGCTCTTGGCCTGGCTGCGGTGTGGCGGTGGCTGGCCACCTTCGGCTGCGACGCCTGCGGCTAGCCGATGGCCTCGGTACTCGCCCCTCGGCCGCCGCTGCCACCCTGCTGCGCGTCTGCCCCACCCGTTGCCCTCCTTGTCTCATGACGCGCCACTGCTTATGGCGCTGTCCCACGCCCTCCAACTCATCCAACCACTGTAGCATTTGTTCCCTGCCGCACAACCCACCTACCAAGCCCGAGCTCGACGTCGTACGTAGTCTACTGCATCATGATGCTGTGCTGCTGCGTGCGCAAGGCCGCACGCGGGCACACCTTCAATGGCTCCGTCCAAGCGCTAACTGACGCGCCGCCTATCCCTTGCTCATGCGGTCATATCCCCGTGTAGCCGTGCCTTGTCCGGTCATGGCCGGGCCACCTCTACCAGGACCGCTTCCCGCGACGTGGCGGTGGTAGTGCACCACTCTCCCTTCCCCTTTCTTAATCACCAGCTCGAGGCTTCCTTGTCTAATTCCTCGCGTAAGCGAGTAGTAGAGGAAATTAGCTCGGTGCCCCGTTCACACTGAGTCTAGTCGTTGTCTATCATGGTCGAATTTGGTTTCTCGTCGCCACCGGTCATGTGCACTGCTGAACCTGTAGGTCAAAAGGTAAGGCATGTAGGAGTGGTAGCAGTTCAATTGCTCGTAACCATGAGCTCGCCTTGACTCCCTCTATCCGGTGCTCGCGCTACTTTAGCCAGGATGCTTGATGACGGTGTGGTGACACGTCGGTGCCGCGCTCGAAACACCGCTGTGTGGATCGGTCGCACATGGCCAGGCCATCTCGGCACCCCTCCGCCTCAACCGCCACCAGAGCTCAAATCCTGGTGAGCTACTGGTGCTTATTCGCTAACCCCTTTCCTCTGATGGTGCCGTAGTTCATCGGGACAGACGCGCCGCCACTGCGGATAGCCACTCGCCGCTGTAGCTCACGCCAGTGCATCTTTGAGTCCCTAACCTCCGTGCATCCTTGCGCGTTTAGGCGTAGATGGCGACCGACCTGCTAAATGGGTCCGTGTAGGCCTCTGGTAGCCAACGTGGATGCCCAGTGCCACCGGTCGCCGCGCCGCCATGCACAGTATGGCCGGGGGTGCGCGTGGGGAAATTCAGAAAATCCAGGGGGTTAAGTGAATTTGTTAGAGAAATGAAGAAATAGTATTAGGATCTAGTCGTGGTTCGGGAAAAGTCCGAGGGCTCATTTGCTAAAGTGCCAGTGTGGGCTCCCCGTCGTGGGCCATCTCGCGCGTGGGCCGCGTCCCGCGCTGGGCCGCTGAGTCTGCTGGGCCGAATGCTTGCCACCGGCCCTTTTGTTTTCTAAATTATTTTCTAATTTAGTTTCTAAGGCAAACTTGTAAATGCAATATAAATTTGTGTAGTTGGCCAAAAATTGTGAAACTAATTTTGTAAGGTTTCTAAAATCATGATATATCTGCTAGTATATTTTGTTCACATAGTTTTATAATATTTTTAGGAGTTATCTAATTAATTTGAGATGCTTAATATTGTAAGATATAAACTTGTAGGAATTTTTATGTTAAATTGGTGATAGTGTTGTCTCTGAAACTTTCACAGTAAATTCCTAACATTATTAGGTGCTCACTGTAATTTTTGTAGCTCCATAATAATTAGTTTGCTAAGGTAGCTAAATGAGCCCTAGTTCGAAAATATATATTTAATCAATAAAATGCTAAAACACCTTTGGGATTGTAGGGCTAAAACATTTTTCTGGAGACAAAGCCTTACTTGATGACATGGATACGTAGACTAGTACGTTAGTCATTAAAGTTAACTTGTTAGCTTGCGGAGCGTAATCGTATTTCTATGAGTTTCGGTTGTCGTTGATTATTTATGTCTCTGCGTTGCATCCACGTATATCATAATAGAAACAACGATGGATCATGGAGATGATCGGAGTAGTGGAAAAGATGGTGCCTTAATGATCGTGTCACCAATGGAATGCTAATCTTTGGTTATATCTTGCCCAAGCAAGCCCCAGTGCAGAACCTCTATTATGATGCACTTTATTTTATGCTTATATATATATATATCCTTATCCTATGAGTCCTACTAGTATGTCAGGATCGTGTAAATTGCTATGCTATAGGATCCGATAGAAGTTGAGTCATTACCTGTCACTTGCGAGAGATAGGAAAGATATTATTATTGTTATTATATTACTATCACATGGAATATATATGGAGGATAATTGGAGACCGGGTGGAATGGTACTTTGGATCTCGACTTTGTTAGGCATTCGAGCGAGGCTCGGATTGCACTTGTTCCACATGTGTCGATTGAGGACCGTCCGTTGCTGTGGGTGGTAGTCAAGTCACAGACTTATTATCCTAAGCACATACTTACTTATGGAAGCGGGAAAGCTCGTTATGCTCTTGTCGTGGGTTCTGGCTCTTTCTGAACCATCTGATTGTAGGCGGGGAAAAGCGGAGGTCTAAGCACCATACTAAGATCGGGTCTCTAGTGTGGGGTCTTGGAGTCCATGTTTGGACAGGGACCTGGACCCCATTACAGGAATGGAATGGGTTGCTCTTGTTTGTTCCTAGGGTATAAGCAAGGCGTGTGTTTCAGGGTACCCAGCTGGGATACATTGGTTTACGAATCATGATTTCTATGAGATGGTATGACTTGGCTTTGGTCTAGCACCATAGTAAGAAGTGGAACTTGAAAGGTGATAAAATGGTTCTGAATGCTTACCACCTGCTTGAAAGTAGCATAGGTGCTTACATAGAATGGTTAGTTAATGAACTAATGATGACTGCTAATAAAATTAAATATAAGGATGCACGTTTAGTAATGCTTCCCGCAGATGCAATAACCCACAAGCCAAATTAGCCCTGTATATCCTCTCTTGAGTACTTAGTGTCTAATGGAAGATAAGTACTCCTGAGAGGCATTAGATTAGGCGGTTTGGCCACAGGCGTGTGGTACTGGCATGGGCGTGGGGCCAGCCCAAACCTCCCCACCCAACAGCTCCTCTATTTCAAATTCATTTGAATCCCCAACCGACCCTCCCCATGGTGACCCCCTCCCACAACCGGCGGTGCACCCCTTCCCATCAACAGCCTGACTTACCAATGGCACACAGCCTACACATCGCCCCTCCCCTCCGCCTCATTCGCCGGTGGCCTTCCCCCGCTTCCTCCCGTGCGGCTCGTGGCCAGAGGCCCAAGCGACCATGGTGCCGGTGGTGCGGCTCTGCTTTAGGGCCTGCTATAGTTCAGGAAGGGGAGGTCCTATGCTGAAGCAGGCCTAGCACAATAAGAAGCCCATACCAAAGATCGTCTGCTTTGACTCGCCCATCGTCTCCCGCATCTACGCATAGATGGGGTCTGGCACCTCGCGTGGCCGCGTTGCATTCTAGCACCCCTCCCCACCACGACTCATGGTAGACCCTCCCCACCACAGTGCTAGATGCGTGGCCCCTAGCATCGACATGGCTAGCCGTGCGGCCCTTAGAGTCGGTGTGGCCAGATGTGTGGCGCACGGCGGGTTTTGGGCGGCAGTGGTTGCGTAGCTAGAGAGTGGCCATGGTGCCGGCAGTGTGGCTCTACAACAGGAGGTGCGAGGAGGCATGAGGCATCATAGCAGGAAGCTTGGCCCATGCGGCCCACATCGCAGCACAGGCTCGATGTCCGGCAACTCGCCCTTTGATTCTGGGATTCCGGTGGATGTTGCCTAGCAGGCCCTCCGCCGACTCTAACACATACTGGTCGCCCAGCAGGCCCTCCTCCAACTCTGATGCTTGTCACATAGTAGGTCCTCCTCATATCCCATCAGCAGGTAGGAGGCCGAGCACCCTCAGATCCGGTCGGCAGGCAGGAGCAACAGTTGCCGTCAAAGGTGAAGCTACAGGTGCTCATTGTCGTCAAGCTTCTCTAGCCCGAGTGACTAGCAAGCTACTCCAACCAATGGGATGGTGGAGACATTAGCAGGTATCCAGAAATTGATTTTTATGCCCTGCTAGTGTTCGATGAATTCACATGATGTTGATAGTTTGAATGAATGGCTCTATCCATGACTGAAGCCAAGGTGTTTTTTGAAATGCATAGCCCGTCTGCTAGTTGCTAAGATTTAAGTGCAATATGTGGGATTCATAGCTAAGGTACTAAGTTTAGGCCCGTTGCAGCAAGGCGTCACGTCTAGGGCAAGGAGGCCATCGTCTTGCTGCAATCTTTCACTACATATCGTTAGTTATTCATGCTTCTTTTTATATATTGTTGGAATAAATTTCTATTCATAGCACATTTCTATACATTATTGTTGGCTGCATGTGATGCAGCATCACTAATTGCTCCTGGTGGCCATGTATTGCCCCCTCGGTGGCATCGACAGTGACCGCGACGGCCCCTGCCTTCCACCCAGCGGTGCCCCCTACCACGACGGCTCTCCCCTCTCCCTCACTGATGGTGGCGACGGCCCCTTCCCCTTTTGAATCCAACCTCGCCTCTCGCTGGGTCACAGGAAGGTTTATGTGCATTTTATTTTTTATTTCTATGCATCTTGAACAAACCGTGTAAGCAAGCAACCATTGGTTTTTGCATAACATTCTATGCAGTTGAGAGGAAGTAGTTGCTTCTTAAGCCATAGTTGCTATGCCATGTTTTAAATCGATTTGGTCGCACCTTTGCAGGAACATGGGGTTGCGGCAAATGAAGAGCTAGCAATGCAAGCAAGCATGGTTTTCTATGCAATATTGATGCGTCCATTTAGAGACAAATTGTTTCTGTGCTTGCATACATAAGTTTTTATGCATACCAATTATAATTTGGTAATTTGACTGAATAAAATATTTATTTATGATGGTCAGTGCAGGTTTCTAAAATACAAGATAAATAATGATTCTCATAGTTTATTTTCATGTACTTTGATTTTTTTATTTCTATGCTTCTTGAGCCAACGGTGCAAGCAAGAAATCATCAAAAATTTCTATACAATGATGGAGAACATTTTATACATTGTTGGAATACAATTTTATACATTGTTGAAGCACATTTATATTTATATTTAATGTCGAAACACATTTCTATACATTGTATTAATAATTATCCATGCATTCTTGGAGGACTTCTATACATCACCGGATGACATTTCTATACTTTGGTGTTACAGATTTCTATACAATTATCAGTAATGACCCTTGCAGTTTGTTTTCATGTAGTTTGATTGTATGATCTGTTGGTCACATCTAGCAAGCTATAATTTTTCTAGTTTTTTTGCCATGATTTTTGCATTAATGTAGCAAACATTAATTTCAGTAGGTTTCTGTGCCTACCAAAAGATGTTTCTATGCCTTTCTTACCCCTGTAAGGCTTTCAATCCTATTAAAAACATTTTCTATGGCTTTCTTTTGTTATTGTAAGGTTTCTGCGCCTACTAAAATATGTTTATATTCATGCCTTGCGCTATAAGGTTTCTGCACCTACTAAAACATGTTTCTATATGCCTTGTTGTGATGTAGGATGGCTGAAATAAATTCATTGGTGTGAGAGGTAAACGGTGGCTCGAACATAGGACATGGCTTACGATGTCCACGACTTCCTTTGCTTGCGGCGGTGGCGTAGTGTAATCTTTATGTAGTTGATGGGTTGGGTCGTTACAATGTTTGTAATAATTGTCCCATCAAGTGGGAAGGGTTTTATGCATTTCTATATGCATTGTTCATCTATTAATTAAATAGCCCTCAGTGGGTTATATGCATGAAACACTTTTTATATTCGATTCTAACTGAATGGATTATTATGCACCAAACAATTGATTTATATGAATACAATAAAAATGGAGACGTAAACTAGCAACAAAAGTAAGTTGTCTTCATCAGACCACTATATTTTATGCAAGGTCGGCGCAACAAACTTTTCTGTGCACCTTGACCAGAAATTATATGCATGGCTGTTGTAAGTTTCCTACACCTGCTCAAACATGTTTATATGCCTTTGTTGTGATGTAGGATGGTTGGAAGGACTCCTCTCCAATTGTTGTGACAGGTCAATGGTGGCTCAGACATAGGACATGGCTTGCGACGTCCATGACTTCCTTGGCTTGTGGCAGTGGCATAGTGTGATCTTGATGTAGTTGATGTGTTAATGTAAAAAGTTAGTTTTCCATATGTTATGTTTATACGCTTGGATGACATGAAGAAAACTATTGGTTTCTATGTAACCTTAGTTGGTTTTCAATATTTTGTTGACTGAGTTTCTATGCATGTTGTGAGTTGGGACCATTGGATAATCCACACCTGTCGGTTAGTGTTTTAACGACGGCGGCACGTCGGAGGAGGCCACGATGAAGCAAGCTCAAGCTCGGACGAGCATATACTACCCAAGACGAACTCAACGCGCTAGCTAATGCATGGAGAGGTGAACGGTGGTGTTCCGACCACGGTGACGGGGCTCGCGGTGATGCTCCGGCGAGGTCGTACACGGCACGGCGGCTTACCGGGCGCTGTTGGTGAGCACAGGCGGGTGCGGTGAGCCTCAGTGATGGCAGTGGAGTGGCTGCGGTGGCGAATAGATGAGGTGGAGCGAGCCAGCCGGTAATAGCGACGGCGGCGCGCCTGAGCTGCGGTTGCGCACAAGGACGAAGGAGGAGCCGAGGAAAAGAAAAATGGGGCGCGGGATGGATCGGGCGGGTGCTGGGGGTGATAATGGCCGAGTTTGGCCCGTTCTGGCCGCGTTGGACAGGGCGTTGGCGACGCGCGGCCGTCGTGGCCACCACGCGGTGTGCAAGCTCTGCACTGTCGGCCACTGACGACGGCCGATTCAGTTGGTTCAGCGCTCGTGAAACCGACTGACGGCACGATTTGGTGAGGCACAAACTTCTAATCCGTGAAGAGTTAGCGTACAAAATCTAAAACAAAGTCATAGACCTACATACCAGCTACCATTCTTGTTCAAGGCTCCAGTCCTAATTCTCAACCAATATCGAGTAAAATCAACGCAAAACTGGCTGCATCGACACTGTCAGTTAAACTGACTTAGCGAAAATTTGTTAGGTGCTGAAAACAGTGCACTGTTGGATTTTATGAGCTCAAAACGACTAAGCTATGCACCTTATTAGTTCATGACCCAAACATAAAAGTTGTTCCCCATATCAAATACTACAACTTTGCTTTAGTGATCACATACATGCATAGTCTCTAGCACCTAGTTCAAACTTGGTCAAACATGCTACATTCAAATAATAACTTGAACAAGAACTATGACTTAGTGATCTATTTAGCCCTAGCCATGAATACCAAAGTTGTTCATAATGTTCTTCTAAACATGTTTAAGCTATTTGCAAGGTCACACCATCATTTCATGTATTAGTCACACATAGGGCTATCCAGGTCAACACATGTAACATTACTTAAGTGCTTGATCATGAAAGGTGACCTTCATGAACAAGGTTCCATTTGTTAACCTAAGTGTAGCTAAGGTGTTTTAGTGACTAACATTACCCACTTGCATTCATTTACACATGATCATATGCATATATTCCAAGAAACATGAGATAGCAAGCAATGTTTCATATGTTTCGATCAAATGTTTCAATTGTAAATGATGGTTTATGAATGCTTGATGCTCATGCTCATGTTATGCAAGTCAAGTTATGCAAGGCTAACACCTGAGGTGTTACAGCCCCTCCCCCTTATAAAAATTTCGTCCCGAGATTTGCAAGACCTACCATTCTTGGAAAAAGGCGGGATAGACCTCACGCAAATAATCCTCTCTTTCCCACGTAGCATCTTGTTCACTGTGATTGTTCCACACCACCTTATAAAACTAATGATCTTACTCTGTGTTTCTCTCTCCATCTCTTCTAATACTCTAATTGGCTTTTCTTCATAGGTCAAATCTGATTGAAGCTTCATGTTGGTGGGTGCAATAGCTTCTTCAGGTATGCGAAGACACTTCTTTAGCTGAGAAACATGGAAGACATCAAAGATTGCACTCATCTCAGGTGGAAGTTGTAACTTATAAGTGACATTTCCCTTTCGTTCCAAAATCTTGTATGGCCTGACATATCTAGGCGCAAGTTTTTTTTCACCCCAAATCTCTTCACACCTTTCATGGGTGACACTTTCAAGTATACATAGTCACCTATTTCAAAAGTTAGTGGTCTTCTTCTTTTATCAGCATAACTCTTTTGCCTAGACTGAGCTGCCTTTATATGCTGTTGGATAATGCGCACTTGCTCTTCAGCTTCGGTTACAAAGTCAATACCAATGTATCTCCTTTCACCGGGCTCAATCCAATTTAACGGAGTTCTACATTTTCTGCCATACAAGGCTTCAAATGGAGCCATTTTGATGCTTGCATGATAACTGTTGTTGTAGGAGAATTTAGCTAAAGGTAACCATTTCTCCCATGAACCCTTTGAAGATATAACACAAGCTCTTAGCAGATCTTCTAAGATCTGGTTCACTCGCTCTGTCTGTCCTGAAGTTTGTGGATGGTATGCCGAACTTCTGATCAATTTGGTTCCCACTGACCAGTGCAAGTGCTCCCAGAAACGAGCTATGAATGGCGGTCCTCGGTCTGAGATTATGGTCCTTGGTACTCCATGCAGTTTCACAATCTGAGAAATATACAGCTCAGCGTACTTCCCTGCATGATATGCGGTGTTAACCAGTACGAAATGTGTGGACTTAGTGAGACGATCAACAATGACCCATATGGAATCATGACCTTGCAGTGTCAGCGGCAGTCCGGTGATAAAGTCCATACTGATTTCTTCCCATTTCCAACCTGGAATTGGTAATGGCTGAAGTAATCCGGTAGATTTCATATGAACAGCTTTTACTCTACTGCAGTTATCACACCTAGCGACATAGGCTATGATCTCTTTCTTCATCTTAGTCCACCAGAAACGGGTTTTCAAATCTTGATACATCTTGCTACTACCCGAATGGATGGACAACTTGGATGAATGAGCTTCATCTAAAATTTGGTTTCTAAGCTCACGGTCTTTCGGTACCACTAATCGGTTCTCAAACCATAGTACACCCCTTTCATCCAATCTAAAGTGCTTGGTCTCTTGTTCTCGCATCTTTCTCTTAATGTGAGTTATACCTACATCGGTTTGCTGCAACTCTACGATTTTGCTCTCAAGCGAACAACTTAGAGTGATATTATGTAGTACAGCAGGATGCAACAAATTGAATCCATCTTCCAGCAATGCTTCCATAGTGTTGCAATGAGACTTCCGACTAAGTGCATCGGCTACTACATTTGCTTTCCCTGGACGATAGTGCACTTCCAAATTGTAATCCTTAATTAGCTCTAGCCATCTTTGCTGTCTCATGTTCAGCTCTGGTTGGATAAAGATATACTTGAGACTTTTGTGGTTGGTAAATATATGACATATATTGCCCAACAAATAATGTCTCCATATCTTTAATGCGTGAACCACTGCTGTAAGTTCCAAATCATGTGTAGGATAGTTGACTTCATGCTTTCTCAACTGCCGAGAAGCATAAGCAATAACTCTTCCTTGCATAAGCACATACCCCAAACCTATGCCTGATGCATCACAAAATACATCGAAGGGCTTTTCAATGTCGGGTTGTGCCAAAACAGGCGCCGTAGTCAACAGAGTTCTGAGGGTGTGAAAAGCTGATTCACATTCTGGTGTCCATTTGTACTTCTCATCTTTCTAAAGTAACCTGGTCATGGGCTTCACTATCTTTGTGAAATCTAGAATGAATCGGTGATAATATCCTGCTAACCCTAGAAAACTCCGAACTTCATGAACCGAAGTCGGTGCTTTCCACTCCATGACCTCTTGGACTTTCGATGGATCCACGGATATTCCATCTCTTGATAAGATGTGACCTAAGAAAGGTACTTTGCTCAACCAAAACTCACACTTACTAAACTTTGCATACAACTTGTTTTCCCTCAATCTAGATAGAACAATCCTTAGATGCTCTTCATGATCCGTCTCATTTTCTGAATAAATCAATATATCATCGATAAATACAACCATGAACTTGTCAAGCTCAGGCATGAATACTGAGTTCATCAGGTACATGAAGTAGGCTGGAGCATTTGTTAGTCCAAAAGACATAACCAAATACTCGTATAAGCCGTACCTAGTAGAGAAAGCAGTTTTACGTATATCCTCCGGTCTGATCTTTATCTGATGGTAGCTTGGTCTCAAGTCAATTTTGGAGAATACCTTTGCCTTCACTAGCTGATCGAACAAGATGTCGATGCGAGGCAATGGATATTTGTTCTTGATGGTCACAGCATTGAGTGGTCTGTAATCTACACACATTCTCAGTGACTTGTCCTTCTTTTTCGCAAACAAGGCTGGACATCCCCACAGAGATGAGCTAGGTTGGATAAGACCCTTGTCCAATAGATCTTGCAATTGAACCTTAAGTTCTGCTAACTCATTGGGTGGCATTCTATAGGGCCTTCTTGATATGGGTGCCGTACCTGGCACTAACTCGATCTTAAATTCCACATCCCTATCAGGTGGTAAGCCTGGCAACTCCTCTAGAAATACATCCGGAAATTCGCAAACCACAGGGATATCACAAAGGGTAGTGGCTTGGATAGCACATGCTAAATGTTGGAGTTCAAAGTTTCAGGAGAGTGGTACTAGAAAAGCATCCCCTCCCTTGGGTTCTCTCAACATAATAGTACGAGTGCTAGTGTCAATGAGAACACCATGATCCTTCATCTAATTTATGCCTAAGATTACACTTATCGATAACCCGGGCAATATTATCAAATCCGTTGTATACTCCCTCCCTTGTATAGAGATGAGCACATTTTGACTATCTTTTTGGTAGAAATGGTACCCCCTGCTGAACTTATATTATAACCCCCTTTGCTTACTTCAATTATTTCTTGATCATGTCTAGATGCAAATGCTTGACTCATAAATGAATGAGAAGCTCCCGAATCAAATAAAACAACAGCAGGATGCTTGTTGACGATAAACATACCAGCCATGACAACTTCTCTCGCGGGTACTTCCTCAATAGCGGTATAATGCACGTATCCCGGACGTGCCCTTGCGTTCGCCTGCCTCTGATTGTTCTGATTTGGGTTGCCATTCTTCTTGGGGTGGGGGCATTCCTTGGCCCAATGACCCATTTGGTTGCAGTTGAAACATGGCTGATTATTCCTAGGTCCTGTGGAGCTTCCCTGACTGCCATTGGCTTTTGGTAAGGCAGTAGTGAATGCCTTACGGAACATTTTCTAAGGCCTGCCATTCTTAGCATTTGATGGTGGAGGCCTGAATTTCGATGCAGGTGGGTGGAATGGTGGCCTAGCTATGATAGGATCTTTGAACTGTGATGATCCAGAGGCACCTGCCTCACTTACTCTCTTGCGACCCTTAGCTGCCGCATGCATGTTATTGTGATTTTCCTAGGTCAGGGCATCACTAATAAACTCGTTATAAGTGGTGCATCGGGAATTTGCCATGGTCTTCATCAGTTTGGTACCCATACCCCATTTCAAGCTCTCTATCTTTTTCTCTTCCGTATCAATAAAACCTGGAGCATACCTCGACAGATTGTTGAACGCGTGCATGTATTCTGTGAGAGTCTTTGTCCCTTGAGTGAGCCTCATAAATTTAGCTGCCTTCATGCGCATTAGGCCTGGGGGAATATGATGTCCTCGAAAAGCCAACTTGAACTGTGCCCATGTCACTCACGCATTAGCAGGTAGAGAGGACAAGAAGTGTGTCCACCAGATCCCTGCCGGTCTCTGCAACTGGTGGGACGCATACTCAGCCTTCAGATGCTCGGTGACTCTTAGCAAACCAAACTTCTGTTCAATGGTGTTGAGCCACTCATTAGCCTGGAGTGGTTCCTCTGCCACCTTGAAGATAGGAGGCTTTGTATCTAGAAATTCCTTAAAGGTACTGTGCTGGTTCGGCTCCTGCCCCTGCTGCTGTGGGTGGGCACGAGCGGTGTTTTGCGCAATTAGGTGCAACGCTTCCTCCATCGTTCTTTGGCTCCCCAAGAACTGGGCAAAGAACTCTTGAGAAGATGGCGGGGGTGGTGGTGGCATGTCACCATCATCGCCATCATGACTGCTACTAGCTCCAGCATGGGTGCGCGTCATCTGCGAGGTTGCAACAATAAGCGATTATTGGATGATGTCAAAAGATTGCAGATGAATTATGTACTCATGCCAAACTAAAATTACTGGGGAGAATCTTAATTTCATACAAAACAGAGGCATCATCATTCATTCTCGCAACATGACACCACCAATTTGACCACTTATCGTGCTCATATCGCATGCAAATTTAAATCATGATCACCAACAAAGGACTGGAATTGCATTAATGTTTAACCAAACGTGCGATAGTCGTGTGATTAACAATATTACATGATAGTTGGATTACCAATACCAAATTCGAACTATAGGTCCATTACATGAATAAGGGTGATACATTAGCCCTTCCACTAAGTACTAAGCGATCTAATCCTCATCATGATCACTATCGAGGTCAGAGATAGGATCCTCTCCTCCCTCAGGCTCCACTTCTTCCTCTTCTTCGTCCTCCTCTAGATCCATCTCTATGGCTTTAGGCAGAACGTAAGGGTGGAGCTGGTTATTCAGCTGATGAACCTCCTCATGTAGGTTGTCGTTGTACTCTTCTGCATTGGCCAGCTGCTGCTCTAGTTCAACTTGTCAAGCTCTCAGAACATCTTTTATGGACCAGGCTTCATTCCTCTGGTGAGTTAACTGAGCCATCTCTGCATTGAGCCTCTCAATCTCGGTGTCGTGCTCCCTCTAAAGCTGACGTTGGTCCTCGTGGGCATGACCAAGAGCACCAGACACACATCTTAGGCTACCTTCTACTCCATCTAACACCTTCATCACTGCGAACATGGCGCTCATGGCAGGGTTATCACTGTTCTGCCCTTCTGCTGCACCAATCTCCAAAGATCTTCCTCTTGCCTGCTGCCATGAGTCAGTGGAGGGGTTGCCCCTCGGAAAGACTCCAACCAAAGCGGCTGCCAGCTCCTAAGGAAAACGATCCATGATATTCCTCAGTATCCCAAAGGCTGCCCTGTCAGCTACTTCTTCAGTAGTCCTGCCAGTTGACTCATAACACCAACCTGTCCACTTAGAACCGTCACCTTAGGGACAAACAACGGCCTCCACAGTAACCAAGAGACCCTCCCCCAACTGCTCATTCGCCCAGAAGTAGCGTGGCTCCATTCCATCAGGATAGCCTACATAGCTTAGCACTCTCCACAAGAGTGTAGGCATCCCAAACTCTCCAAGAAACATGTGGCGTTGATGGGTACGTGGAGCAAGCTGATGGCGGGGAGCTCTGCCTCTGGTGGACTTGCGAGCGGTCTGCTTTGTGCATGCCATCTGCACCATTAACATGTACCACTTGGTGAGAGACTAGGCCATAATGGAGAAGAGTTACATATCCGAGTAAGAATTTATAAGGGGAGGAACAATGTAATTATTTATTATCATGATGCATGCACGTTCCGTACGTCCTCACAAACTTAGGAAAAAATTTATTTCTAATGGTAGACACGGTGGCATACATACGTTCTCTCATGTATAACGTAACTAGTCGAGCTATACATTTCGTTGTTAGTGTACCTGCATAAGAGTTTCATTTCAGCCCAATCCCATAATTAAATATGCGGAATGTAAATTTAAATACTTCCATACATGTATCATCCCCATACATATACTTTCGTATCAAAACTACCCGATAACAGTGTATACCCACAATTAAATACGCACCATATACACATGCAAGCATGTATACATAGCCGTACCAAAACTATCTCTCTCCGACCGCACGCTCACATCTTGCGGTCATGTCACTTATCATCTTACCTTGGCGTAGAGGCATTTGATCCATACATTACCACTCAAGGGAATGGCATCCATACAATAGCACGCCGTATGGACGACGAAGTGAAAATCCCCATGTTAGTACTTAAATAACCACCTCATAGTCCTTAATTTGGGCATAAGGAAAGTGATCATTGGCACACTTTAGATTTCAAATACCTTTTAATATAGTATTGGTAGCTAAAAGTGGTTTTGGAAAACAAAAACTTTTGTTTTAAATACACATGTGACAATTAACGTTGAACCTCGCTCTGATGCTAGCTGTCGCAGAATCGACCAATTTATAAGAACACAAGTACAATGGCGGCCCGCAAGCGGTCGCGCTATCATACTTGAGCCCATATAAACCCGGTAGTCTATCGAGTACCACGACGGGTCTCGATAAACGATCCACAAACAACCAAGATCATACATGATTCAATATACATGTCACATACTATATAAAGTTCGCAGATACATTTCCATCATCAGAGTATGAAATAGAGTTATTACAAACCGAGTTTGATAAATAAAAGCGGAAGCAAATTAAGTTCGAAAGTAGAGTTTCCAACATATTGTGATACAGTGCCAATTATACGATCACAGTCCGCAAAAGCATATAGAAGATTTAATAAAGAAGCCTACCCAAGGCTTACTCCTCATCCACAGCGGGATAGAAGCAACTCTTGCAATAACCGTGATACACAGTTCCATCTGCAACCATGGGAAATAAAACCCTAAGTATGAGAAGGTACTCAGCTAGACTTACCCATCATAAACCAGAAATAAATTGACTCCAAGGATTATGCAAGGCTGTATAAGTGGAGATAGCTTGACAACATTTTGCATAAAAAGCGATTGACTCAATTATACAATTATAATTATGTTATCAATTAATTATGACTATCCATCTACATTAGCAACTATCCTATGCCAAACATGTGGTATATCATTTTAGGAGCATACAATAGTAACCATAGTAGGTATAGTAATTTCATGTTTATCCGAACCATCATCTTCCATAGTACCATTACTACAATGTTGGAGCTAGCCAAGTTTCTCACTATCCGGGAGAGACGGCGATTCGAATCAATTTCAACCAGCTGGAAATTTATTCTTAACACAAACCTAGGCAGACCAGATCATTAGTCGCCTTAGGTCATCTTTGGTACAACTCAGGTACACATTTCACGGGTCCGTACCGCGCTGCACAATCTGGGACACCAAATGCCAAGACGTTTAGGCCTAGCCTGCCCTTGGTCTCAGTCTGATCGCCCCCTGGAAGGAGCGCACAATAGAATGGGTCCCCTCCTGAGTTGAGCTACTCGGCTTTGCGGTCGGAATGAGTTATCCGGCCAGCTAAGTGAGAGGCATGCGTTCAATCTTGTCAGAAGTGCCAACAACGGTACGGTCCTTAATCGGCATAGACGGAATCACATGAGTCAACCTACCATAGACTCTGCCCGGCCTTGATTACTTTTCAACCCATGGTACTTTTCCACGATAGCAAATATAGCCAACCGTACGTCCATAACCACCTATATCTCGCAGGTGACAGGAAATCACCCGACTTCTACCGGTCTAAGCAGGGCTAAGCAATTATTCGTTCCTGGACCTATACCAAGTTAAGGGTGTATATAACTGGACAAGGTAGTTTCATGCATCAAGTGTTTCCAGACAACTCTTATACCTAATGCATCAATCATAAGGACTCAAATAAAACTTTGTAAAATACGGGGAGACTTAGAATGCTCCGGGGCTTGCCTTTCAGAAAAGAAGTAGGGCGGTGGTCAGGGCACTCTAGAAGTTCCTCAGGGATATGCTCTTCTTCTTCGGGAGCTGTGGCTTGAGGAATCTCCTGCTGGTCCCCTTCCTCTCCTTCGTTGATTTCCAGCAACGTGATCTCCTCCATCGATTCTAGATGCATGAATATGGCATAAGGTATTGCGAATGCATACATGCGTACAAGTATAGCATGATGACACATGATGAATGCATTCATATAAGTATTCATAACAGCATGGTGTTAACAAGTGCATCATGTTTATTGAGTAGGTGCATATCTCTTCTCGATTATTTAATTAACTACTTCCACAATGCATCTACTATATCACAAAACAGCAGCTACTTGTTTTACTCATAATTGGAGTTCTACTAATCCAAATGCAGTGATCCTATACTTTCTGGAAAGCTTATCAAATTATCTACAACTTTGTTATTAACCATTTTTATAGCAAACATCATTCTTATCATGCAACTTATCAAACTACAGAATCTGTCCGGAATCCTTTTAAATTTGCATTTTAAAGCAACAATACTTCTACTTCATGTAATCACTCAAAGTTTGACAACATAAAGCCTACCAACAGTTTAAGCATACCAAATACATTCAAGACAATATAATGGTGAAGCCCAAACTATTTATTTAAATGCCTTTATTATTTTATTTAGATATTTAGGTTAAATAATAAACATATACCAGATGTACTTCATAAATTCTAAAAATTTACAGTGCTTTACTAAGGTTACTAAAAGACTACTGTAAAAGTTTCATGCCATTTTATATAGTAAAACATTCTATACAAAAACGACAAGACAGAAAAGCTTAAAGTAGCATAAATAGAAAACCCTAGTGAAAAGTGTCAAGCAACAGATTTCCTATTTTTCTTATCATCCTTATGGTACTAGGATATCCCCCAACAAATTTCATGAATAATGGATCCATAAATAATTTATAAAAATTCATACAAGGATTCACTATTTATAAAAGAAAAATCTATAACTACAAATCTACACATGCACTGATCCTCAAATTTTTACCAGAGCTCATATATGTTAAGAATAGCTTACCACAAAAATTTCATAATTTTTGGAGCATAGGAACTCTAGATATAAAATAAACAAGTTTGCATGCATTCAAAAACACATTTGAAATCTCCATTTAAATCTCCCAAAATTTCTACTGTAAGTGTCAAGAATATATTTTTCTTAAATACTTCACTTCCTAAGGAACACTACACAATTTATTTGACAATTTGTGAAGCTACCAAACTGGAGATATAAAAATCACAAAACAATGCAAAATCTGGAATCAAATGACCTATCCTATCTCCTACTGTCGCTGACAGCCGGGCCCCGTTCGCCAGTTGGACCCACACGTCAGCGACGCGAAAACAGAGCAGCTATGCTGCGCGACAATGGCGTGGCCAAAGCTCACCGACGGCGAACTCGCCGGCGGTGACTTCATCACGGCATGACCTACGTGACCTGGCGTATCGATTGAGCTACGTGGGTGGCCTTCTCGTCGGAGCTAGCGACTACGGCGGCGACTATGGCGGCACGGCGGGGCGGAACGAACGGCGGCACGTTGGAGGAGGCCACGGCGAAGCAAGCTCAAGCTCGAACAAGCATATACTACCCAAGACGAACTCAACGCGCTAGCTAACGCATGGAGAGGTGGACGGTGGCGTTCCGGCCACGGTGACGGGGCTCACGGTGATGCTCCGGTGAGGTCGTACATGGCACAGCGGCTTACCGAGCGCTGTTGGTGAGCACAGGCGGATGCAGTGAGACTCAATGATGGCAGAGGAGTGGCTGCGGTGGCGAATGGGCGAGGTGGAGCGAGCTAGTGCCGGTAATGGCGACGGCGACGCGCCTGAGCTGCGGTTGCATGCAAGGACGAAGGAGGAGCCGAGGAAAAGAAAAATGGGGCGCGGGATGGATCAGGTGGGCGCTGGGGGTGATAATGGCCAGCTCTGGCCTATTCTGGCCGCGTTGGATAGGGCGTTGGCGACGCGCGGCCGTCATAGCCACCACGCGGTGTGCAAGCTCTGCACTGTCGGCCACTGACGACGGCCGATTCAGTTGGTTCAGCGCTCGTGAAACCGACTGACAGCGCAATTTGTTGAGGCACAAACTTCTAATCCATGAAGAGCTAGCGTACAAAATCTAAAACAAAGTCATAGACCTACATACCAGCTACCATTCTTGTTCAAGGCTCCAGTCCTAATTCTCAACCAATATCGAGTAAAATCATCGCAAAACTGGCTGCATCGACACTGTCAGTTAAACTGACTTAGCGAAAATTTGTTAGGTGCTGAAAACAGTGCACTGTTGGATTTTATGAGCTCAAAACGACTAAGCTATGCACCTTATTAGTTCATGAGCCAAACATAAAAGTTGTTCCCCAATATCAAATACTACAACTTTGCTTTAGTGATCACATACATGCATAGTCTCTAGCACCTAGTTCAAACTTGGTCAAACATGCTACATTCAAATAATAACTTGAACAAGAACTATGACTTAGTGATCTATTTAGCCCTAGCCATGAATACCAAAGTTGTTCATAATGTTCTTCTAAACATGTTTAAGCTATTTGCAAGGTCACACCATCATTTCATGTATTAGTCACACATAGGGCTATCCAGGTCAACACATGTAACATTACTTAAGTGCTTGATCATGAAAGGTGACCTTCATGAACAAGGTTCCATTTGTTAACCTAAGTGTAGCTAAGGTGTTTTAGTGACTAACATTACCCACTTGCATTCATTTACACATGATCATATGCATATATTCCAAGAAACACGAGATAGCAAGCAATGTTTCATATGTTTCGATCAAATGTTTCAATTGTAAATGATGGTTTATGAATGCTTGATGCTCATGCTCATGTTATGCAAGGATAACACCCGAGGTGTTACAGGGTGCACGCCATCCGATCAAATCAGGGTGGAGGAGGACTCCCATCGGTGAAGCAGAGTCCGGTGACGCTAGGAGGAAGAATACGCGTCTGATGAGTGGGGCCACTCTGTCAGTCACAGCGAGAGAGGGAGGGCGTGGGTGGGCTATCCAAGCCAAGATGGGCTGGCTGCTAGGCTGCGGGGGAAGGTTGAGTGGGCTTCGGCTTTCGGCTGGGCCGGCGAGATGGGAACAGGCCACGGGCGCAGGGAAGAGCAGGCCAGGCCAAGCAGAGTGGCTGGGTCAGCATGGAGAGGAAGCAGGCCTGTAGCCAGGAATCAGAGAGAGGAAGATGGCCTTCGGGCCAAAAGCCAATGGAGGGAGAGAATTTCCTTTTCTATTTTCTAAACCAATTTCCAAACAAATTTTAAATGCAAATTTAAATCAATTCAAAATTTGATTTCGAACCACACAGTACAAAAATAATATGCAATAGCATGAATGCATAAACATGTAGGTAAACCTTATATTTGATTTTAATTTGATAAATTTATTATTTTCCTATGTTGCATGCACACACTATTGCATAAATAAATCTAATTCACCTATTTTCAAAATGTTGCAAATTTTAGGGTGTTACATGGGACCGGCGGCCTCTTGCCCTCCGCCTCGGTGTGGTGCCTTCTGGTGTCTTCTAGATCCTTTTAGTGTTGTTTATGCCATGAATAAGCGTGATTAATTCTGACATATAGATCCACCTTGATGGTTTTCTGAATAAACACTGCTGAAAACACAGATTTACCAAAAATTATGGAATTTATTAGTTTAAAACCCTAAACCTTTGTTGGTGATTACATTCATGCCCTTATTCAAGTTATATTGATGGTTTATAATGGTTGTTAACTACTGTCAATAAACTCCCCTAAGCTTAACCTTTGCTCATCCCTGAGCAAAGTTAAACTTAAACAATGCATCAGGAGTTGCTACAATGCTTTCACACCTCAAAAGTATAGTTGCGTTCAATCAAAAATTCTCCTCCGGATTAGAATAAACTGATCTGACTTTCAAACTCACCCATATTACCTTCAACCATGGGGCTTCTTAGCCTTCACTTGGGTCTTGAACAATTGAAAGACAGAATGATCAAGTCAAGCACTATGTCTCAAGTTCTTTGTTCCACCATTATTCCAGAGTTTTTATAAGTTTTTAAAACTAGGTAGCATGCCCATGCGTTGCTACGGGACAACTAAATTTTTTGTACTAAAAACACACGGATCGCACGATAAGAAACAATACTATTAAATTAAATACCGACATCAAAGTGACATTTAATTCAAAAAGCAAAGTTTATAAAATTAACACAGTCACGGAGAGCGCGACGTCGTAGGCTCACAAACTCTACTGTATAGACTTTTTCTTGATACGACTAAGATAATATTTTATATCGGTAGAAAGAATTCTACGATATCTATTTCTTTCATGTGCCAATAAATCCACAAATAAGTTCCATTGCGTCTCTATATAATCATGTACACAAATTCGAGTATATATGTAAATAGGTTTGCGCCTGTGCATTGCTACGGGACAGCTAAACTTTTGTACTTAAAACATATGGATCGCACGATAAGATAACAATACTATAAAAGTATATGACCGACGTTAAAGTGACATTTAATCCAAAAAGCTAAGTTCCTGAAATTTACACAGTCACAGAGAGCATGGCGTCGCAAGCTCACAAACTCTACTTTATAGATCTTTCCGTGATGCGGCTAAGATCATTTTTTATATCGGCAGGAAGAGATTTCTGATATCCATTTCTTTCATGTGCCAACAAATCCATGAATAAGTTCCACCACATCTCCATACCATCCTATACACGGCGCTGGCAAGCGAATTAGCCACAACTTATGTAATTAGTTTTATAATTAGCTCATGTTTAGTCCTCCTAATTAATATCTAAAAATTCAATGTGACAAGGACTAAAGTTTAGTCCTGGGATCCAAACACCCCCTAACACTCGACTCCTGTTGGCTGTTCACTTGCACCACCATGCCTATGTGTCTGCACATATATACTCTAATACCAGAACGTCTAAGATGGTCTTTAAGGTTGCCATTTGTGTATGCTGTAGGATTGGGATGGTTTGTACTGATCCATGAGGGTGTCCATGAGAGTCGAAATTTTTGATGCCATTATGATGTCTAAGCTTACCAATCAGATAGAGACGAACTTGATTGTTAAAATATTTTCAACACTGCTTTCATATACTCCATCTGTCCCAAAATAGAATTCATTCTCGCTTCCCGAGAAGTCAACTTTTTTTAACTTCGACCAATTATAATATAGGTATTTTTTACATGCATGTGGCCCTAGGAGTCGACCAATTGATTGTTAAATGTTGCACGTATTTTTTTACAAACCTAGTCAAAGTTGAGAAAGTTTGACCTACATACATCCCATAATGACTTATATTTTGGGGCAGAGGAAGTATATGCTAATGGGAGTAGTCAACTGGAAGTCATGATGAACACAACAATACTTTCATATTTTATGCTAATTGGAGCATGAAGAAACATAGGGGAATGGACCTATATACGAATGGTGGGAATGTTCATTTAGGAAATTGCACAAGGTTCACCAGTCTCACCATGTATAACCTGCACATCTTTTATTTGGCACCACTGATGTTCTCAAGGAGCAGCCACTTTTTAATTTTAGGTCTATATGCTGGAAATACTAAAATTAAGGGCCAACCTCATTGAGTCATCTTGCTTGATCTTTGCCAATTGTTTCCTTTCATGCATGATTATTGTTTCCTTCCATGCATGTGGCCTCAGGTGATCAATTTGTTTCCTTCAAAGCAGGCGGGGATCACTAGGGATGGCAGTTTCTTATTCCATCGCGTAGGGTATTGCATGGTCAGAAGGGAGGAGTCTTGCTTAATCTTTGCCAATTGTTTGCTTCCATGCATGATTATTGTTTCCTTCCATGCATGTGGCCTCAGGTGATCGATTTGTTTACTTCAAAGCAGGTGGGGATCGCAGGGATGACAGTTTCTTTTTCTATCGTGCGGGGTATCATATGGCCAGAAGGGAGGAGCGATCCCAAAAAAAAGTCGCACCAAAAAATAGTCTTACTTTAGTCTTTTTAGTTGTAGGAGATAAAACACAGAGATTTCACTGTATGACACTCTCAAGTCTCTCAATATATATGGTATTTGTGTATCCTCACCAAGGCAATAAAGATGTTATGCCTTTTTCTTCCTACCACTAAGGCTTATGTGGAGTTCATAGGTAGGGAGAAAGCTAGAGCATACTTGCAATGCATATATTATAAAGTCAAACAACGAATTCAAAGAGAGTTGAGTCTTACAATCGAATTAAGATGTGCATGTGAGTGGAATATATGGTGGCTAACCTAATTCTACTTTACTCCTTGAAAACTTATCTTTCTTTTGAAACTTGGAAATATTTGCTAGAGAATAGGGGCTATCTTATTCATCTTTTTCAGGCGGGCATCTAAGTACCCATTGTTTTAAAATCTCGGACACTTTTGTGTCCATTTTTTTCTCAACTCCTTTTTTTTCTTTTCTTCTTCTTTTTTTATGAATAACTTTTGCATAGCTCATTCCTCTTTTCCACAACAAAACTTTGACAGATAGCAACAAAAACTTAGAGCATTTATTTGGTGGATGGAAAACCTATCAAGCATATTTTTGTGTTCACTCCCAGCATAGGAGTAAAACAATTTTGGGTGGTGTGTACGTGATCTTGCATTTTAAGAGCATGACAAACCTCATATAAGGGTCAACAAAGCTTGACAAAACTCAATACAAAAGCAAGCAACATATATGTGGAAGTTTTCCAAGCCTAGATAACATGTAAGGCTCTAGTGGAAATTCAAGTTTTGTCAAAGAGGAACTCATCATGTAACAATTTTGTGTTTTTTAAAAGATAAATCTCCAGAACCTTAGTGTCAGTTGAAACAAGATAAACAATAGCTCAGACCTTCTTATATCATATCCGTCAATTACCTAGACTTAGATCAAGCATATGCTACCCACTGAGTTTCAAGTTTAGAGTAAATCCTTATATCAAAACAATTTTATCCAAAACTCGGGAGAATTCAAGGCTGAAAAACTAGGTACTTGAAAGGAATTACAATAGACAACTATTTATCATTTCTATTTAAGAGATTATTCTAAGTCCTCCTTATTTATTCTGCTAACAACTCTTAAAAATAAATTAAAGCAAACTAGACACACCTTTTTATTTTATTTTTGATTTTACTAGATCACAAATTATTACTATAAATGCAATGATAAATTTTTATTTTGTTTTTCATTCATCATTTTTAACTAATTAAAAGAAACTAAAACTAAAATAAAAGGGAAAGAATACTTACCTAGATACACGGGAGTGCCTTTCCCCAAGCTAACTATTTTTGTTGAGGGTTCGGTGTTGTAAGTCCTTCAAATTAGACTTCTCCTTGTGAAGTTCAATGATCAAGTACCTCGGTTTGCTCTAAAGACAAGGATTCTTGTAACAACACCTCTAGTTGTGATATCTCCTTCTTCTGCCAAACCCGTCCTGGTTTCAAGTTTGGATTTTTGGTTTGATAGGTACAGAACACTTATAGAAATTTAGAGAATCAACTGACTCCCCCATACTTTGCTTGAAGTATGTCCTACTCATATAAACAAGGTAGAGATCAAGTGCATGGGCTCTGTTGGTTGGAAAACACCAACAGAACCAAAACTTTATTTATTCCTCTCTAACCTTAGGCACATTGAACAAGATGAAGTTGATGTTATGTGTTTTGTTCAATTATAACATGGGTGATAAGAACAGAAGGTTGAGTATGAATGTGGCATTTAAGTAATTTAGCCCAAAGGGTTCAATTGCTTAACCCATGGAAGGATTGTCTATCTAGTGCATAATGTATCGATCTTTACATGATTATGACTATCATCTTCCAGAGATAGGATGTGCACTTTTCAGTTCATTTAGTTAAGGCTATGAGATCAAAAAAATGGTGCTAGTAACAAGCTTAAAGAACTAGACACATTGAGTTAATTAGATTGGATCAAGTAAGTTGTAACTCAAACATGTTTGTTTCTAATTTATGTGCCTACCCAAATCAAGGAAAACTATTTAAATAATGACCATTTACCTTAGGATGTTACCTTCGTCATTGAAGCGTGATGACACCACATGACGAATGGTAGATGCCTCGTGCTATGGTCCTTCCCTTTTTCCTTGAAGTTTTCCTTGTTCAACTAGCCTCATAGTTAAGAGCTTTTTGTAGCCTACATTGCACCCTTCCTTTCTTATCCTTTTGTCATACCGTCTTTTTACTCTTTAATCTTGCTATTTTGTTGGACCTTCCACCTCACTCTTTGTTTTATGCCTCAATGATTTGTTTTCACAAATGATCTCCTGTTGGTGAGGGCTTATTAGGTCTAGTTGATCAAGACCTCTCCATGCATTTAGCTTTTCTTTGCATCATCTGATCCAGGAGATGAGGATGTGATAAGTTGCAAGTTCATTGGAGCTTCAAACTTGAGTTCCTCCATTCATGATGAATGAGCTATGTCTTCTTTCCACAAAGTTATTAGAGTTCATCATGTGCCTTTCTTCATCTTTGATTTGAATTCATCTCGTGACTTACCCAAATTGAATTAAGAGTTTCCTGTAGGGGTTAGTCCAACAAAATATATAGTGTTTACTAAAGCATACTATCAGCTAAAAAATTAACCTAGACACCACATCTAATTCGATTTAGGAAGGCATTTTGACCTAAACACCATGCTTAATTTAAAAGCATCAGCACCCCTAAACTAAGCTCCATGGTTAATTTAAAAGATGTATGACCATACTACAAACCTTAAGCATACTATAGCAAACAAAGGTAGTATGAAAGCATTATAGAGATTTACTCAAATGGAGATGAAAGAGCATGATTGTTATTTAGCAAATCGAGCATGTCTTAAAGGTAGAGACAACCAAAATAATTTAGCAACATGACAAGAGATGTTTTTTAGAGAAGTCTATCCCCCAACTTGAATTTTACAGAAAAATCAAGTTTGGATGGATGTAGTTAAATGTTGCATGATAAATGGTTGGACATACCTTGCATCACCATCCTTCATTCTTTTTGCTTCAAACATAGAATGGTCAGTGACAAAAATACCTAAAGAAATATTTTCACAATTATATTTCTATTCTCATTTCACAAGGGCATTACAACAAAAGGTGAAAGCTCGTGTTGTCTCCCAAAAGTGTTTGTTTTAGGACAGAAGCTCATCCTTAGGAAACCTTCGAATTGCGCTTCAAGTTGATGAAGTGGTTTCCCCTCCAACACCAATCTTTGTGTACCTATCTCAAGATTCAACACAACGAGATCTACAATATTTATGATAAATATATGTATTTACAACCACCCTTTTAAAATTTTAGTGAAGAAGAAGCACAAGGGGGTTGAAGATCTCATGAGTGGTAATGTTAGAGAGACTAATTAATTGAGGAGATTTCTTATACGAGCATGGATTTGATGAGATGTTCATGAAATAATTTTCATGTTCATCGATATCATCTTCCTTTTTAGGCTCTAAGGTTGTTTCTTCATGAATGTCTATAGGCGGAAACATTGTCTCCATCATTCCATGCCCTGCCCCTAACATTCATTGGTCATTTTATTTTTCAAGATTTCCCTTGGATTGGTGACTCTCGGGTTAATCTTGTCCAAGGCCTCGTCCATCTATTCAATGGCAACGGCACATAAGTTCTTAATATCCTCTAGCTATTGTTGTCACTCTTCTTGGTCTTCCTTGTGGCCTCCATGATTCCTATGCTTTAGGTGTCTTTGTGGATTTCTAGGATCATCATGAGTCTCAGAAAAAAAGAGCATAAGAGGAATCATTGTGGTCAAGGATGGGTTTGAATGAGATATCTAATGTGGTCATAGAAGGGGGAAAGATAGGAATTGCTTCTAAATGACTTGGCTCTCCTTCTTTGGGTTCACTAGACATGAATCCTTGAATTCTTCCCAATGTCTTACATGGGAATAAGGACGATGTCTAAGAGATCCCTTCTTGAGAGGATTTTAATTATATTCGCTCGAAGGTCTTTTGTGGAACCAGAAGTTTAAGCTTTTCCCAAAATCAGCATAAAAAAGATCATCCTCACAAGAAATTTCAAAAGTTGAATTTCTTCTTCCTTTGGAGGATTTGGATTTTTGGAGAATTGATGGGACGGGATTGATAGCTAAATCTTGGGATTAGAGTGGTTGGGATTTGGCTATCAAAACTTCCTCTTCTTGTTCAGGAGATGATTCCTTCTCTTCCTCGGGGAGTTTATTATGAATGCTAGTGCAGGGAGTTTTTCCACTAATTCTATCAAGCATAGACCTTGCTTCACTAGCAGGAAAATGAAGGAAAGCTCTTCTAGAGGCTTAATCAAGGGATTGCCTAGAATCCTTGCTAAGACCCATATGAAAATGTTGAAGAAGTACCGGGTCTTGAATGGCAAGGTCCGGGCTAGTGATGATGAGGTCATTAAAATGATCCCATGATGTGGCTAGAGATTCTTCTTCTAGTTGTCTAAAATTTAGAACGTCTTTCTAAAGGTTAACCACTTTAGAGATAGGAAAGAAATGTAAACAAAATCTAGAGCATAACGTTTCCCAATCTCCTTGCATACTTTCTACGGTTTGACTATACCATTGTTTAGCTCTTCCCATCAAAGAGAACGAAAACAACTTCCACCTTAAGGTCTCGTCAGACATGCCAGCGATACGCAGGCATGCACTGGTCTATGCAAACTTCCATAGGTGTGAGTATGGGTTTTCATTGCCTTCTTCTGAGAAGGATTGTTCCTGAATCCATTTTATTAAACACGGGCGCAGCTCATAGCCAGGTGTTAGGATAGGCTCTGAAAATTTTGGTGGCTTTAGGCTTACGCTCATGGGTTTAGCATATTGATAGATAGGTGTGTTATCCATGCTAAAGGAAAATTTAAAATAAAAGAAAACAAAAGATAAAAAGTTAAGCTAGATTCGTAGTTAACTCATCGACCGTTTCCACGGCAACGGCGCTAGAAAGTTTGTTGGTATTTATTAACGCACACAAAAAAGATTCGCAAGCGCACGGATACCGCTGTAGCTTTTACCCGGAAGTATTCCTAGTATCGTATCCATAGAGAAACGTGTGAGACTAACTATGGTCTAACTTAACTAAGGGTCGCAACAGGGTTAGGATAAACAGGAGCATAGAGAGAATAACTAAGGTTCTCTTGTTCTAACTTCTGTAAGTTATGTCTTCTACTATTCAACTAGGGACATTACTAGGGAAAGACACCAGCAAACGATGCTTTCCTTCATAACTAGGTCCTACTTGGCCTACAAACAGGAGGTGGACTACAGAGGACTCAACGAATGTGTCACACTTGCGTTCTAACACTACTAAAAGCATCTAGGCCCCTAGTTGGGTTTTGGTGATTAATGACAATACATGATTACTGTGACTAACGTGTGTTTTGCAGAGGAAATTAAGTTAGGTCACGGTAATGGAGATCGATTGGGCAATCAAGGTGGTCATGCCCCTATGGTGGAAATCGTTTCGTTTTTCAAAGGATGGATGACAAGGTTAAGGATGGACTAGTTCTAAGTGTCCACTGGAGTTGGAGTGACACTTAGAGTAGTTTAGGACTTTATTTTTCCTTTGGCCATACTATTAAGGGGGGTATGGATGGGTAGCTTGACCTAGGTGAGTCTAGTGGGTTAGGTGTGGTGCACACTTGCTTAAACTAGCGCTAGGTAGCTCCAAAATAGCCCTTAGATCCAATGGAGCAAACTTCATTCACATATGATCGAGAGTTGGTAGTGAATGGAGGGTCAAATACTGACCGGACGCTGGCTTCGGTGTGATCGGACGCTGGTTCCGAGTTCGGTCAGTTCATTTGATCAAGGTGAAGTCATCTAGAAGTGACCGGACGCTAAGAAGTGAAGTGATCAGACACCGAGGGCTAGCGTCCGGTCGACTCTAGTAAGGTTCCAGAGAGGGAAAATCATGACCGGACGCTGGCCAGCGTCCGGTCACACTGTAAACACTAGAGTTTGGGGTAAACTGACCGGTGCGTCCGGTCAATGTGATCGGAGCATCCGGTCACCCCGCAGAGGCACATAACGGTTCGTTTTTCAGCCCATGTTATAAATACCACCTCCATTTGTGTGTGGGGGTACTTTTGCTCATTCCAATAGCTGAGAAACATGTTTGAGAGTGGCAAGAAGAGCAAGGTCCTAATGAGGTGATTGAGATTTGAGAATCCCAAAGAGAGCCCTCATTAGTGATGCAAGAGTAGCAAAGTGTGCATCCACCCTTCTTATTAGGCTTGTCATGGTCAAGTGAGAGTTCATGCTTGTTACTCTTGGTGATCGCCATCACCTAGACGGCTTGGTGGTGATTGGGAGTTTGGTGATCATCCGACGGAGCTTGTGGGTGACCCAACTCAAGTTGTGAGCGGTTGTGGGTGATTCACCACGATGTAGTGTCAAAGAATCAACCCATAGAGAGCACTTGATCCTTGCACGGATCAAGGGGGAGCTACACCCTTGCGCAGGTGCTCCAACATGGACAAGTGGGGAGTGGCGACTCTCCAATACCTCGGCAAAACATCGCCGCATTCCTTCTCCTCTCTTTACTTTAAGCATTTACTTTGAGCAATTCAATACTTGTCTTTTACATTCCTAGAATTGCCATGCTAGAGTAGGATTGGACTTAGAGTGCTAAACTTTTATGCGTTAGATCAATAGAAACACTTTCTAGGCACAAGGGGTTAATTAGGCTAACCATAGGATTTGTTTATTGCAAAGAAATTTGTAATTAGCCCAATTCACCCCCCCTCTTAGGCATCTTGATCCTTTCAATTGGTATCAGAGCCTCGTGCTCATGTATTTAGGCTTAACCGCCTAGAGCAAGATATCTCATGGGGATGGACCTTCTCCTATCTTTGAGGGAGATGATTTTCCTTATTGGAAAATTTGCATGGAGGCGTATCTAGAAGCTCTAGATGTTGGTATTCTTAGAGCCGCCTCACATGGCTTCCCAAAACCTCGAGATGCTACTCACCTACAAGGCGATGACGTGAACTATGAGAAGTGGAATGCAAAGGCTCAAAACATCATCTTTAGAGGCCTTTGCAAAGATGTGTTCAATCGGGTGAGAAACCACAAAGACGCCCATGCACTATGGTCGGACATTTGTGCGCTCCATGAGGGAACTAAGAGTGAGCGTGAGGAATGCTATCATCTTGTCATGAAAAAGCTCAACTCTTTTGAAATGCTTCCTAAAGAATGTGCTAATGAGATGTATTCATGTTTGAATGTTCTTGTAGAGGAAGTCAATGGGCTTGGACTCACTCAAATGCAACCATCCGATGTTGTAAGAAAGATTTTGAGTGTCCTCCCCATTGATAAATATGGATATATTGTGACCATGCTTCATCAAGGTGATCCTTCCACCGCTACACCGACACAAATCTTGGGAAAGATCAATGCTCATGAGATGTACATGCACATCATGCCATAAGATGGCTCATCCTCTACCAAGAAGAAAGATAAGGAATTAGCATTCAAAGCTAGCCAAGAGAAGGATAAAGCAAGACTTGAGTATGAAAGCTCAAGTGATGATGAAAGTCTTGCTCTTATGGTGAAGAAGGCCACCAAGATGCTAAAGAAGCTCAACAAGAGTGGCATCAAGTTTGATGGCAAGAAGAAGAAGTTCTTCACTAGCTCTAGAAGAAAGCCAATCTCTGAGATGGATTGCTTCAATTGTGGAGAACTTGGTCATCTAGCACAACAATGCACTAAGCCCAAGAAAGACAAGTTCAAGAACAAATACAAGGGCAAGAAATATGACTCAAGTAATGAAGAAGAAGAAGAACAAGCCATACAAGAAGAGAGATGGCAAGAAGAAGAAGAGTGGAAAGGCATACATTGTTGGTGATTGGCTCATGGATATTGATTCATCTAGTGCCTCATCCGATGATGATAGTGACAACGAGAAGGTGCCCGCAATTGTTATCGACTCTTCATCATCTTCACCGCCATCATCCTCTACACACCTATGCCTTATGGCCAAGGGTGACCGCAAGGTATCTAATAATGATGATAGTAGTGATGATGAGCATGCTAGTGATGATGATAGTGATAGTGATGATGATGAATATGAATCACCTTCTTATGATGATCTTGCTAGATTGCTAAAACAATACACTAAGATCATTATAAAAACTAGAGCTAAAAATGAAAAGCTAGAAGCTAAAAATGATTCTCTTTTAGCCAAATGTGATATAGTGGAAAAGGCTAGTGTTGAGCTTAAAGAAGCAAATGAGGCTATATCATCCAAACTCAAGAGCTCAAATCTTCTAAGAAAGAGCTTAAAGAAAAACATGATAAACTTGAGAGGACACATAATGAGCTCATCACTAGCCACAACAAGCTAAGAGAAGAATATACTACTCTTAAGGTTAATCATGATAATCTTGTTATTGCTCAAGAATTCTTATCCAATAAGCCACATGATGCTACTAACGATATTGTTAAGATTGATATAGCTACATCATGTGATGACTTGATTATTGAGAGCATTGAACAAAGTTCTAGTAGCAAGGGCAAGCAAGGGGTTGAAGCCGATGATTATGATAAGTTTGTCAAGCTCAAGAATGACAATGAAAAGCTCAAGAAAGATCTTGAAGAACTCAAAACCACCAAGTCTATTGTGCTAGAAACTATTGTTCATGATGATGGTTTGATCCTTGAGAATGAGAAGCTCAAAGATGAGAACATAATGGGAACGGGGATCCTAATCTTCCGTCAGGTTCAAGATAAACAACGATTTGTTTAGAGAATGACACACCGATCTGGCTTCAGATCGAAGGATCGAACCCTGCAATCTTAGCACCACAGCTCCTCTGGTTATCAACCAAGTCACAGACCAGGTTGACCTCACCAAGAAGGCTAATCCCTACCTGCGCAACGAAGAACATAAGCAAGAACAAGAAAGAACGCAACTAAATTGCAGATGAAAGATTAATCTTACGAGTTGGGGTCTCACAAACCGAAGAATGGCAAAATTGTTTCTTGACAGAATAATCTAAGCAAAACCCAAAACCTAATGATGGTAGTAGCATATGATTATAAAGGTCTTAGGGTCGTCGCCTACCCTAGACGCGCCCCCTAATGGGCCCAAACACGATACACGGTCCAATGGACCAAAAGTAGGTGTCGCAGCACCCTGGCAGATTCTAGACGCTGACTTGTTTTGACTATTCCTATTGATTCCAAAGGGGTTTTGATGTGAAACCACTTGGATTGGCTTCCTTATCAAATTAGCTTTCCATCCATATGTGGATCATCTAAAATGGAGTTCAGATGCGTCCTGGGCGTCCATTTTATTGCAGACTGATCCTGACGACCAAGGCAGACTCGAACTTGGATTGGACTGGGCCTCTGGCTTGGCTTGGACGTCCTTGCTGGCCTCCTAAGGTGGTGGCCAAGGAGGAGGACGTCCAAAGCCATCTCTTAGGTGTTCTCCATCTTCTTGGGGCGTGCTCCAACTTGGGCCTGGGTCCCAAGGATGTCTAACAAGCCCATGACGACAGTGTAGCTCCCGCCAGAAATAGTGACAGAATATATTGGTGATTTGGATGCCTTACCGATGTGATATTGAGATGGGACCAGATCTATTTGAAAGCTTATCAAACAAGCTTTCCATCAAGTGCTCATTGACCTCGATCACACTCCGGATGGATGAGTTATGGCCTTCCCAATGAGGCACTGTCGGGCTGCCGACGAACCAAAAGTTCAACTTTGATGAACTTCCACTATGAAACACATTTGAACCTACAATCAAATAGTGACATGTACATGTGGAACCAAGTGAATTATAACCAAAGTCACTATGCAAATGTAGGAACGAGCGCACCTTATAATCATTGTTCATATCCGAAGGTGCCATGTCCTCATCATCCTCCCCTTCTTGACAACAAACTGTCCTCGGTTTGGGATTAGCCGAAGGAAACGTTGTTGGTAGTAGCCAACATTGCTCCCCTTCTTGAAATTTAACATGTTTCTTTATAACAAAACTAGGGAAACTCAACATGACAAGATTATAGCAATTGGAATCCTTTGGTTGATCATACTTTTGCACAATATTAGGAGATTTCAGAGTTGAACAAATATAGACACGATGCACCATATACTCTCCTTTACAATTATATTTTCCAATAAAATGATATGTACAAGTAGACAACCATGGCAATTCAACACATTTAAGTTTCTCTTCTAAACTACTAAGAGCATATAAAGTATCAAACTCAATATAACCCAAAGTATTTGAAGAATACAATAATTTCTTTTCTTTTTTCGGTAGCAATGGGAAGCAAACGTTTATGTTCAGCATAAGTAATTGGTTCCAAAACATGGAAAACTGAAGCATCATCAACTAATTCATCTTTATCACAAGGAACATCAAGCAAATTATCATGGGACAAAGATAAATCAAGAGAGGGTTCCACTAACAATTGCTCTATGATAGCATGGTTTGTGGAAAAATTTAATACATTAAGACTTTCACCTTCCATGAGTGTAGGACCATGGGCATTACCTGTGTTCTCAGCAGGAGTAATAGGTGCATGGTGAAGTGATGGTTCTGAATTTGCATATGAGGTTGTGAGCTCCTCATTTTCTTCCACGTCATCCTCTCGCTTATGTACATTATTCTGCAGAAGGTTAGTCATAGCAAGAGGAATAACAACAAACTCTTCCTCTAAATGGTGCACCTCAGCATACAAAGTCAAAACAAGAGGTGGATTAACAAAGGTTTCTCGCATAAGAAGTTTCATATCATTCCAAGTTTGAAGTTTATCAGAAGGATCTAAAGACTGCCACCAAGATAAAGCAGAATGTCGCAAAACACTAGCTGCATTTTTTTACCTTTCTCCTTGGACACATAAAGCGAGTAGCAAATATGTTATCGATGGCAATTTCCCACTCCATGTACTCATCAGCACCTATACCATCATAAGTCGGTGGATACGAACAACCTGTCATTGTAAACACAAAAACAAGGAACAAACGGTGAAAGTTATCCCTACCAAATGACTACGTGGTTGCAGTGGTGTCACTTTTCACAACAAGTGGAAGCGTCTTACCAAGCTCTTACAAAGTTCTTACCAACGCAAGCAGTGGCAGTACAACCGGCGGCTGGTTCGTGATACCTGTGAGGCAGTGGTACCGAGATTGCAAGGGTATTTTTCTGTATCGATCTGAAGTATATGTGGAGCTTGGGAGGCACGCAAAAGAACAAATATGTATATGTGGCACACAAGTCAGTGACAGACAGCAATATTGAATAAATGTCCAGAGCACTTGTCCTAGTTGCTGGCCTATACGTGTTCCTATCACCAGTTGTGATAAACAAGAGAGGAAACAAGGATGAAAGGAAACAAGTATCAAAGGTAGCAACGGATGTGAACAAGGCAAAAGGTATCACAAACAATAGAGCTATTGAGTGTTCCTTATGTGCTCCTTTCGATATCTTCTATTCTCTTTTACTATTTTTTTCTTTTATTTTTTGTCCAATCTTTTTTTCTTGCTTTTGCTCTTTTGATATTTTTTTCTCAGCAAGGAGAACACAAGAATAAACCCCAAAAAATTTGAGCTCAATTGAATAAAAGATGTGGCCTATAGAAAATTAGGACTGTGCTCTAAAAAGCATACCAAAACTTGTGGGCCTAGAAACTCAATTTTCCTAATCGAATTTCGCAAATCTAATTTTTGTGAACCCAGCAATGCTGGGATGAAATAGATCTAAAATTTTCTGGCGTTCTCCGTAGATATAAAATTTGTCCCGTTTCGAGTTCGGATGCAAAAGTTATGACTGTTTTAAGGAAGCTGCTCGAATCAGGGATTTAGTGGACACAAGATGCAAACCGATGGTGATACGGAATAGCGGCGGGTGGAGATATCAACACAAACTAGAAAAGAACACAATCTAAACCAGCAACAAGATTTTGACCTAGGACAAACTCAACAAAGCGGACTCTGAAACTAAATCATGCAAAGGCTATGGCGTGGATAGTTATAGGATAGGAAACAAATATGGCATTGGACTATGGGATAAAAGCAAAAACACTCGAACTAAGGGTAAGATGCGAACTTGATGGTATACCTGAAGCTCTGATTAGCACTTAATGGGAATGGAGATCCTGATCTTCCGTCAGGTTCAAGATAAACAACGATTTGTTCGGAGAATGACACACCGATCTGGCTTCAGATCAAAAGATCGAACCCTGCAATCTTAGCACCACAGCTCCTCTGGTTATCAACCAAGTCACAGACAAGGTTGACCTTGCCAAGAAGGCTAATTTCTGCCTGCGCAACGAAGAACACAAGCAAGAACAAGAAAGAACGCAACCAAATTGCAGATGAAAGATTAATCTCACGAGTTGGGGTCTTAGAAACCGAACAACGGCAAAACTGTTTCTTGATAGAATAATCTAAGCAAAACCCAAAACCTAATGATGGCGGCGGCGCATGATTATAAAGGTCTTAGGGTCGTCGCCTACCCTGGACGCGCCCCCTAATGGGCCCAAACACGATACACGGTCCAACGGACCAAAAGTAGGTGTCGCAGCACCCTGGCAGATTCTGGATGCTAACTTGTTTCGACTATTCCTGTTGATTCCGAAGGGGTTTTGACGTGAAACCACTTGGATTGGCTTCCTTATTAAATTATCTTTCCATCCATATGTGGATCATCGAAAATAGAGTTCATATGCGTCCTAGGCGTCCATTTTATTATAGACTGGTCCTGACGGCCGAGGCAGACTCGAACTCGGATTGGACTGGGCCTCTGGCTTGGCTTGGACGTCCTTGCTGGCCTCCTAAGGTGGTGGCCAAGGAGGAGGACGTCCAAGGCCATCTCTTAGGTGTTCTCCGTCTTCTTGGGGCGTGCTCCAACTTGGGCCTGGGTCCCAAGGATGTCTAACAAGCCCATGACAATAGTGTAGCTCCCGCCAGAAATAGCGACAGAATATATTGGTGATTTGGTGGCCTTGCCAATGTGATATTGAGATGGGACCAGATCTATTTGAAAGCTTATCAAACAAGCTTTCCATCAAGTGCTCATTGACCTCGATCGCACTCCAGATGGATGAGTTATGGCCTTCCCAATGAGGCACTGTCGGGCTGCCGATGAACCAAAAGTTCAACTTTGATGAACTTCCATTATGAAACACATTTGAACCTACAATCAAATAGTGACATGTACATGTGGAACCAAATGAATTATAACCAAAGCCACTATGCAAATGTAGGAACGAGCGCACCTTATATTCATTGTTCGTATCCGAAGGTGCCATGTCCTCATCAGAATAAGAAGCTCAAGGAAGAGAAAAACAATAATGCTCTCAAGGAAGAAAACAAGAAACTCAAGTTGGAGAAAGAGCATCTTAAGATTGGATTGAGCAAGTTCACTAGAGGCAAGCATCTTCAAAGTGAGATACTAATGAACACCGTCATGAAGATGGATAGAAGTGGCATTGAGTACTTGGCAAACGAAGAAAAGAAGGCTCAAGCTCAACAACAACATAAGTCCAAGCCAAGGCCAAAGAGATGTTTTGAGTGTGGACAAGAAGGCCACTTTACTCATGAGTGCCAAACTCCACCACCACAACCCTTACCCAAGCATGCTAGATCTTTTGCCTTCAATGCTCACTACATGCTTAGAAAGGATTCTAGTGGAAAGATGAAAGTGATGTTCTTAGGACCTCCCAACAAAAATAGGCCTAAGAAAATTTGGATTGCAAAGCCACTTATTGAGAAAGTGAAGGGCCCTCAACAGGTTTGGGTTTCTAAAGCTTGATCTCTTGTGTGTAGGTGAACTACAAGACCGGTGGAAGTCATTGGGTTATTGATAGTGGTTGCACACAACATATGACTGGTGATCCTTGTATGTTCACCTCACTAGATGAAGAAGTAGATGGACAAGAAAGAATCATATTTGGAGATAACTCAAAGGACAAGGTCAAAGGATTGGGCAAAGTGGCTATATCAAATGATCATTCTATCTCCAATGTGCTATATGTTGCTTCATTGAGTTTCAACTTGCTATCTGTTGGACAATTGTGTGATCTTGGCTTCCAATGCTTGTTTATTGAGAAGGAGGTTGTTGTATCCAAGAAGGATGATGATCATGTGATATTCAAAGGATTTAGATACAATAACCTATATCTAGTGGACTTCACCTCCAAAGATGCAAACTTGAAGACATGCCTATTCACCAAAACAACACTTGGGTGGCTATGGCATAGAAGACTTGCTCATGTTGGGATGAGCTCACTCAAGAAGCTAATGAAGAATGATTTGGTGAGAGGGTTGAAGGATGTGAAGTTTGAGACAGACAAGCTTTGTAGTGCATGTCAAGCCGGCAAGCAAGTTGCAAATACCCATCCAACAAAAGCTTTCATGTCAACCACAAGAGTGCTAGAACTACTTCATATGGATTTATTTGGACCAACAACATACAAGAGTTTGGGAGAAAATCTTTATTGTCTTGTGATTGTTGATGACTATTCAAGGTATACATGGGTATTCTTCCTTCATGACAAATCCGAAGTTGCATCTTGTTTCAAGAAGTTTACCAAGAGAGCACAAAATAAATTTGAAGCGAAGCTTAAGAAGATAAGAAGTGACAATAGGAAGGAATTTGACAACACAAACATAGAAGCCTATTGTGATGAAGTTGGGATCAAGCATGAGGTCTCCACAACATATACTCCTCAACAAAATGGTGTAGTTGAGAGGAAGAACCGAATATTGAACACTCTTGCAAGAACAATGCTTGATGAGTACAACACTCCCAAAGCTCTATGGGCGGAAGCTATCAACACCGCATGCTATGCATCAAACCGCCTATTCCTTCAAAAGTTCCTTGGCAAGACACCTTATGAGTTGCTCAATGGGAAGAAGTCGGACATCTCCTTCTTTAGGGTGTTTGGTTGTAAATGCTACTTCTACAAGAAGCGCCAACACCTAGGGAAGTTTCAAAGACGTTGTGATATTGGTTTTCTTGTTGGTTACTCATCAAAGTCCAAAGCATATAGAGTATTTAATCATGCCACCAGCTTGGTTGAAGAAACATATTATGTGGAATTTGATGAATCTAACGGCTCCCAAGGAGCACATGAGAATCTTGATGATGTAGGTGATGAACCATTGAGGGAGGCTATGAAGAACATTCTAGTTGGAGACATCAAGCCTAAAGATGATGAAGATGATGTACAAGTGATTGATCCACCTTCATCATCAAGTGTGCCACAAGATGGTGATAAAGATGGGAGAGTAGAAAATGAAGACACTCATGTCTCCCATGATCAAATGGTGGTACAAGCACAAGATGTTGATGATCCACAACCTCCTCCTCAAGTGGTCAATATAAGAAATACACCTCTACTACAAGACCATCCATAAGATCTCATCATAGGGAGTCCATCAAAGGGTGTAATGACTCGCTCACAAAAACTTGCTTCATTTATTGCTCATCACTCTTTTGTCTCTTGTTTTGAGCCTACTAAGGTAGAAGAAGCTCTTCAAAATCCAGATTGGATAAATGCAATGCATGAAGAGTTGAACAACTTCACCCGCAATGAAGTTTGGACTCTTGAAGAGCGGCCCAAAGGTGCAAGAGTCATTGGAACAAAGTGGGTGTTCCGAAACAAGCAAGATGATCAAGGTGTTGTTGTGAGGAACAAGGCAATACTAGTGGCAAAGGGGTTCTCTCAAGTTGAAGGTTTGGATTTTGGAGAGACCTTTGCACCGGTTGCAAGATTAGAAGCCATCTGTATCCTCCTTGCATATGCATCACATCATGAAATGAAACTTTATCAAATGGATGTGAAAAGTGCATTTTTAAATGGCATTATTAATGAACTAGTCTATGTTGATCAACCTCCTAGGTTTGAAGACCCTAGATATCCTAATCATGTTTATAGTTTGTCCAAGGCTTTATATGGGCTTAAGCAAGCCCCAAGAGCTTGGTATGAGCGCCTTCGGGACTTCCTCATTGAGAAGGGCTTCATCATTGGGAAGGTCGACACCACACTATTCACCAAGAAGCTTGATTGGCATATCTTGATTTGTCAAGTGTATGTTGATGATATCATCTTTGGATCATCAAATGAAGATTCTTGCAAAGAGTTTGGTGAATTGATGTCGAAGGAGTTCAAGATGTCAATGATTGGAGAGCTTACATTCTTTCTTGGTTTTCAAGTCAAGCAAATGAGAGAAGGGATTTTCATCTCTCAAGAGAAATATACTAATGATCTTCTCAAGAGATTCAAGATGGATGAATGTAAGCCAATCAAGACACCAATGCCAACTAATGGACATCTCGACCTAGATGAGGGAGGTAATCCGATTAATCAAACTCTCTACCACTCTATGATTAGTAGCTTGTTATATTTGACCGCATCTAGGCCCGACATCATGTTTAGTGTATGTATGTGTGCAGATTTCAAGGTAATCCTAAGGAAACTTATTTGATTACCGTTAAAAGAATCCTTAGGTATCTTAAGCACACACCAAGCATTGGTCTTTGATATCCCAAAGGAGCTATATTTGAGTTAGTTGGCTATTTTGATTCGGATTATGCCAGTTGCAGAGTTGATAGAAAAAGCATATCCGGAGTGTGCCATTTGCTTGGTAGATCACTTGTGTCTTGGTCCTCCAAGAAGCAAAATAGTGTGGCTTTGTCCACCGTAGAAGCAGAATACATTGCCGTAGGTGCTTGTTGTGCACAAATACTTTACATGCAACAAACTTTCCTAGACTATGGTGTAGTTCTAGAAAGAGTACCTCTTTTGTGCGACAATGAAAGTGTGGTAAAACTTGCAAATAATCCGGTTCAACACTCTCGCACCAAGCACATAGATATCCGCCATCACTTTCTTAGAGATCATGTTGCTAAAAATGATATATCACTAGAAGGTGTAAGGACCGAGGATCAATTAGCGGATATCTTCACTAAACCGCTAGATGAGACAACATTTTGTAGATTGCGGAATGAGCTCAATGTGCTTGATTTTAGTAACTTTACTAAAAAATGAGCTTGTGTTGTCCCTTGCATTGCATTGAAATATACAACATATTTAATGTTTTGTAATGCATATAGGGCTTGTCTAACATGGTTAAGATAACCGCCGAAAAGCATGTGAAGAAGCTTAACCTTGGATCAAACTTGACAAGAAACTAGATTTACTTACAAGTATTGCATTGCATATGCACGAATATTGTTTTGTCGTCTGTCTTCAAATTGCCCTCTTATTGCCTATTTTCTTAAAAATAATTATAGCCTAAGGCAAAATATTTTTGAAAAACATGAGGGATTGAGAGAGGTCACTCATAGCAGTCCTAATTGGTGTTTATTTGGATCTTATTTGAGTAGGGACTTGATTGGGAACAAGCAGCACGAAGGACTTTGAAGATTCACTGGAAAAGGAGTGACCAGACGCTGCACCAGACTCTGATGTCCAGCGTCTGGTCAGTTCACAGGAGGTGAACAGCTGCCGAGAAGGAGTGACCTGGACGCTGAAACAGTGTTTTCCCAGCGTCCGGTCATATGGAGCTTCAGCGTCTGGTTGAGCAAGAAGGCGTCAAGGCAAGGTGACCAGACTCTGGCTGTGCCATTCGGTGTCCACCGGATGCGTCCAATCACGATTCTACAGGATTTGGACCTCTCTGGAATTGATCGGACGCTTGGTGGCAGCGTTCGGTCGCTGCCACCGGAGCGTCCGGTCAATAGGAAACGTGTGGGACTCAGTTTCTTTTCTCTGTTTCCTTTTTGACTTGCTGGGGGCCACTATTTAATCACGGCGTTCGATCCTCAATCGCATCCGCCATCATCGCCGCCGTGCTTGCTCCCATGCCCTAGCGCCGTCGCTTCCCGTGCTCCTATGCCTGAGCCATAGCATCATCGAGCCACCTCACCTCCATGCATCCCAAGCCCATGCTTGCGCAGCTCCCATGACTCGCCAAGCAGCGCTGCCATGCCCCATGACGTTGTCTCCGTGCATCACCTCGGCTACTTCCCGTGCCTCACCAGCAGCGTCGCCGCGCCCCGTGACGCTGTCTCTGCGGACCACCTGCTGCCCCGCACGCCGCGTGCTGCTCCCACGCCCATGCGCCGCTCTCTAGCGCTCACGCTGCCGCTGCCGCCCTACAACACCGCCGTGCCCCTATAGTGCCCTAGCACCCCCATTGCATCCTCGCTGGTGACTTCAATCACAATCCAGTGTCATCGATCCACGCCACTGCAAACCATAGCCTCATGATTCGGTGGTTCCCTGCGCGTTGTTTCTCTTCTCCTCGTATCACCGGTTCATCAGGTAGCAAGCCCACATTTCTATTTCGTACCTAATTGCTTGCTTTCATTGGTTTTTCGTATCTCTAGATGCATAATTAAAAGTATTTGTATTTTCCGATCCATTCCATCGTGAAGCGAGTCAGTGTTGTTGATGTCTCAGTGGTAGTTGTCAGTTAACTCGGGGCCAAGCTCGTGAGTACGGATCGAAGGCCAAACCTCGGAAGTGACAGTCGGTAGTTGTCTCTTATCAACAGCAGTTGTTCTCTTCAGATCCAACTGATGGTTCACATCAAGAATGTTGGGTGTGGTCCGGGTGATGAGGATCCAAGGCGTCCGCCTTGCTTGTCTGTAGATCAAAAAGGCAAGGCGACAAAGAAGACTGCAACAAAGAAGCACAAGTACCCAGATGCAGAGACAGCTAGAGCAGCCATAGTTGTAGAGGCTGCAGAGCATGCCGAGAGAGGAGGTGCTCGCAGTGGAGTCCAGATTGCAGATCAGCTTTCACCAGAAGCAAGGGCTACACTTGAGCGGGTTGAGTGCCTTCATGGTGGTCTACCTGGGACTCTCATGATTAGAGGATGGCATGTTGCCATTGATGGGGGTCAGCCTCAGGGGGAGTCATAGCAGCAGACACCATTAGCAAAGCCAAATCAGGAGGGACAACAGGCCGAGGAGACAGAGCAGGCACCTCAACCATAGCTTCGCCGCTCTAGTCGTACCTGTGCTCTAGTCATGCTGAGGGTGGATACACAGCAGAGGGGTTCTCGTCCACCACCCAGACCACATGGTCCACCTCCTGTGACACACTTGGACTTGAGGGCTGCCACGGCCAAGCAGGTGCAGCAGCTTAGGTTTGTAGGAGTTTGAGCAGTGGTTCCCACCGAGGAGGGAATGATAGAGCATCAGAGGACTTCTACACACCACTCTAGGAGGATTTCTATAATGCATATCTTAACAGTGGAGCTATATTCAGACCTCAGAGGGTGTGCCACATTGAGTCTATAGTTGCAGCAGCTAGGAGAGCACATTCGCCCCTACCTTACATATCTGCCAAGGCTGACAGACTTGATTGGATGGATAGGATTATATGTTCTATCTTGGGTCCGTCAGTTCTATGCTACACTATGGATTGATCCGCAGCATAGATACATTCACTTTGCATTCAGAGGTAGAGATTACATGCTGATGAGCACTAGGGTCAGGGAGATACTCAAGGTTCAGGAGCAGCCCATTAGGTTACATGATGTTTGCTATGGACAGACAGCGCCTCTTAGACGCCCTCATGGCGGTATGGTGCCTCCCACAGATTTGGTTCGCCACTGCTTCAAGGAGCCTTTTGGCGAGGGGTCGAACAGGACTCCCAGTGATCTCACTCCTATAGCTAGAGTGCTAGGATGCCATTATGAGGAGGACCTTGAGTTCGAGGATGGGGTATCGCGAGGGCTTGACTTGCTACAGCTATGGCTTCTCAACTCTCTGATGCAGCAGATAGTGTTTGACATTTAGGATCTCCTTCTTTCAAAGATGGAGGATACTATTGCTGAGGGGTTCGGAGGTCATTGACAGTTGCCCTATGCCCATTGGATCACATTTCTTATTCATAGGGCAGTTACAGTGAGGCTGCTTGAGATGCTAGCTAAGTACAATGATGCTACTATAGAGTTCCCTACATACAAGCCTGACTCAGATGATCCACCATAGTACACCATAGGCACCTAGTCAGCCGTGTCGTCGTCCAGATGTACTAGAGACTGCAGCCCAGCAGTATGCTATTATCAAGGGTATTGCAAGCTACTAAGGAGGAGCAGCTTGCTCAGTAGGAGGGGATGGTCGAGAGCGACCCCAGTGATAGCTCAGACGAGGACTAGCAAGACATTCCTTAGATGCCTGCATGTCAACATGATCATGAGGCCGACAGCTCTAGTTTACCTCCACCTGCACCGTAGATAGACCCCGCTCTCCTTGCTATACTTGAGCGAATGAGGTAGGATCAGGCACGCCAGGCTCAGGAGACCGCTGCCACTTTTGCACAGTTCCAGACTCGACAGGATGAGTTTCAGCAACAGCAGCTAGCTATTCAGCAGCAGATGCAGGCTCTACAGCAGCAGCAGGCCATGCATCAGCAGCAAATCCTCATGCAGTAGTAGCTACTTGGATTTATGCAGCATGTAGTGACAGCGATTGGGGCTCCACCACCATAGCTTTCCCCCTAGCTTGGTCAGCCTGCCACCACTTCGATCACTCCAACATTATAGCCTAGTGGGCTTCAGAGTCAGGGACAGCCACCAGCATAGTATGCTTCACCTACAGAGCAGGTGTCCTAGTATTTTGCTTTGCCAGTGATAGCCCCGCAGTTCGCACCTCTTTAGATGGGCTTCACACCGGCTGAGACGCCCTCACTGCTAGTGCTAGAGACTACAGTGTCCAAGAGCCTTGGTGCTTCCTTTAGTGAGTTGATAGGGCAGCCTACTCCTCCATACTTACATGTCCCAGGTCCTTCTATAGTTGCACCTATTACTAGGACTACAGAGATGCTCTCTTCCTCAATGGCATCATCAGAGCCAGCTGCTTCAGTCATACCAGCACAGCCTACAGCAACTCCTGTTCCTAATCCGACCTAGACTGCTTCAGCATTGCTTCTAGCTATAGAGGGCCAGACTGCTCAGAGCTCAAGGTCAAATGATGATGGCGCCCAGTTTTAGCTCGCTCCTCATACCTCAGCGCCCGGCTCGTCCGCTGCAGCCCCGTTGACCGACCTTTAGGTTTTGGTGTTTGATGCCAAAGGGGGAGAGGGTTCGAGTATGATAGCCTTAGTTGGAGCTTAGCTTAATTAGTAGTACTATCTAGTACTTTTGGAGTTTTATATGTGATACACTTTTATGGATTCATCGTGTGTTTACTTCTATGCATTAAACTATATCTATGTGATAGTGATATCTACGTGATCAGTGATATGTGACATGTGTGCTCTCTACTTTAAATCATTTATATGTCATATCACTTGTGCTATGCTCTTTTGCTTTGCTTCCGCGTTTTTACTCCGATGCAATTGAGCTTTATTACTTGTACTCATGCTTATTTCATATCTTTTGAGTATATCATGTCAGCTTGGGTCATATAAGCTTGCCTAACACTTTTATTCTTATTGCCAAAAGCTTATATGAACCAAGCATGTTAAAAACCTCATCTCTTTCACATACTCGAGGTAGTATTATCATCAATCACCAAAAAGGGGGAGATTGAAAGCATCTAGGCCCCTAGTTGGGTTTCGGTTATTAATGACAATACGTGATTACTGTGACTAATGTGTGTTTTATAGAGGAAATTAAGTTAGGTCACGGTAATGGAGATTGATTGGGCAATCAAGGTGGTCATGCCCCTACGATGGAAAATGTTTTGTTTTTCAAAGGATAGACGACAAGGTTAAGGATGGACTAGTTCTAAGTGTCGATTGGAGTTGGAGTGACACTTAGAGTAGTTTAGGACTTTGTTTTTCCTTTGGCCGTACTATTAAGGGGGGTATGGACGGGTAGCTTGACCTAGGTGAGTGTAGTGGGTTAGGTGTGGTGCACACTTGCTTAAACTAGCGCTAGGTAGCTCCAAAATAGCCCTTAGATCCAATGGAGCAAACTTCATTCACATATGATCGAGAGTTGGAAGTGAATGGAGGGTCAAATACTAACCGGACGCTGGCTTCGGTGTGACCGGACACTGGTTTCGAGTCTGGTCTGTTCATTTGATAAAGGTGAAGTCATCTGGAAGTGACTGGACGCTGAGAAGTGAAGTGACCGGATGTTGAGGGCCAGCGTTCGGTCGACTCCAGTAAGGTTCCAGAGAGGGAAAATCATGATCAGACACGTCCGGTCAGTGCTGACCGGACGCTGGCCAGCGTCCGGTCACATTGTAAACACTGGAGTTCAGGGTAAACTGACCGGCACGTCCGGTCAACATGACCGGAGCGTCCGGTCACCCCGTAGAGGCACATAACGGTTCGTTTTTCAGCCCATGTTATAAATACCACCTCCATTCATGTGTGGGGTACTTTTGCTTATTCCAATAGCTGAGAAATACGTTTGAGAGTGCCAAGAAGAGCAAGATCCTAGTGAGGTGATTGAGATTTGAGAATCCCAAAGAGAGCCCTCATTTGTGAAGGAAGAGTAGCAAAGTGTGCATCCACCCTTCTCATTAGGCTTGTCGTGGTCAAGTGAGAGTTCGTGCTTGTTACTCTTGGTGATCGCCATCACCTAGATGGCTTGGTGGTGATTGGGAGTTTGGTGATCATCCGACGAAGCTTGTGGGTGACCCAACTCAAGTTGTGAGCGGTTGTGGGTGATTCACCGCGATGGAGTGTCAAAGAATCAACCCATAGAGAGCACTTGATCCTTGCGCAGATCAAGGGGGAGCACACCCTTGCGCGGATGCTCCAACGAGGACTAGTGGGGAGTGGCGACTCTCCGATACCTCGACAAAACATCGCCGTGTTCCTTCTTCTCTCTTTACTTTAAGCATTTACATTGAGCAATTCAATACTTGTCTTTTATATTCCTAGAATTGCCATGCTAGAGTAGGATTAGAACTTAGGGTGCTAAACTTTTGTGCGTTAGATCAATAGAAATACTTTCCAGGCACAAGGGGTTAATTGGGCTAACCATATGATTTGTTTATTAGCAAAGAAATTTGTAATTAGCCCAATTCACCCCCCTGTTGGACATCTTGATCCTTTTAGCTACTTCACGATCTACCACCGATCCGGAATGCAGGGTGCATACACAATTAACCCAAGTCTAAGCACCACGCTTACACTTACGATTAATACTTTACTCCCCCTAGGAAGAGAATAAAGCACTTAAAAGCACTGATTAATTCTGACCTATAGGTCCTTATTGACGATTTTCTGAATAAACCTTGCTAAAAACACTAGATTTACCAAAACTCGTGAAATTTATTAGTTTAAACCCCTAAACCTTTGTCAGTGATTATATTCATGCCCTTATTCAAGTTATATTGACGATTTATAATGGTTGTTAACTACCGTCAATAAAACTATAAATATGTTGTCTATTACGGCAATCCTCCAAAAAATGAACAAACAAGAAAAGAACATGTAAATATGTCTTTTATGATAATCCTCCAAAAAGGTACAAACAAAAATAGGAACGTTTTTTTAATTTCTACTAAGGCCAAACAATAGAGAACGGATCAAATACTCCAATTGTTGTAGCTTAGTCTATAGGACATGGATTATACCATGAAGAGGTCGTTCAGGTTGCAGCCAAGGCTTACCAAAAAATTTTGCACATCAAATTATGCCTAACAATTCCGTGGCGAACATGTTAAATATCTCATGTACTTTGTGGTTTTGATAATTAAGGTGACAACATGTTCAGCTGAACTATGTGTTCTTATATGTGATTCACATGGAAGTTTATTTTGTTTCTACGAATGTAAGGGAACGAGTGAGGCAAATTCTGAAAAAGTGACCAAAGCAAAACAAAGAAAACAATAAAAAAATATGAGAAACAAATGGTCCCGCTGTTTAGATTTTGAATGAACTATACATACGAGTTAGTACCAGACACGTAAGATCATCTTATCTTAGAGCTGAAAATTCCTATAGTCCGAACTGTCCCGTGGTGGAAAAATATCAGAACCAGACAATCAATAAAAAGGCTAAATTTTGTGAACACTGATGGTTCGGCACCCCTTTTTGTTTGTCCGATAGTTCAAATTGCAGATTTTTTTTTGCAGAATCTTGTAAAGCATTTCATAAGGTTTCCCTGGAGTGTAAGATCATTAAAATAAAAGTTCAGAGCAAGGATATCTATATCTATATCTATATCTATATAGTTATGATATTGGGAGCCTAGGGCTTCAAATAGGTAGTAGAAGCCCCAGCCAAAACTGCAGGTACCTGGTTCAACTGAACCATCCTCCCACCGACCTGTCCGGGCGGGACGGCGTTGTAACACCCTTGGTGTTACGCCCTAAACAAATTACTAAATTATGTCATGAGCATCATGTTTATGTAATAATATATATGATAGAAGGTGTTGATAAATTTCTTTTAACCTAAAATAACCAATAAAATGTTAAATAGAAATTTATTTAATAACTCATGTTATGTCAAGTAGGGTAGAAAACCAATTTTTATTGAGCAAAAGTATTATAGAACATGTGTGTGACACCTAAATAAGGTTTGAAGTACAAACTTTGTAGATGACAATGCAAATCTTGTTGTAGAAAAATAATATAACTAGCTAGTATTTCTAATGGCTTGGAAATAGAACTTGAAGTCAAATTCAGCTCAAGACTTGAAAGAAATCTTAAGTTTGAAAGCAGTGTGACAATGCCATGTTGGTGAAATAATTCTGAAAAATCTAGCTAAAGGTTAATGCGGTGTTTTTGCTCCTTATGGTACACTGATGTACCCTCCGTTAGCATGGTCAAGGTAGTTTAGCTTCAACTATGTTAGGTTAGTTTTTAGACGTGCTTTAAAATTCGTGCTTAGCATGTGTCTGGCCGTTCGGTCGGGAGTGCGTGGTCACCGCGTTCGGTGCGCGCATGGCTGCCTCTGACCGCGCGCGTGCATGGGCAGGCTGATGGTGGCCGCTCTTGGCCTGGCTGCGGTGTGGCGGTGGCTGGCCACCTTCGGCTGCGACGCCTGCGGCTAGCCGATGGCCTCGGTACTCGCCCCTCGGCCGCCGCTGCCACCCTGCTGCGCGTCTGCCCCACCCGTTGCCCTCCTTGTCTCATGACGCGCCACTGCTTATGGCGCTGTCCCACGCCCTCCAACTCATCCAACCGCTGTAGCATTTGTTCCCTGCCGCACAACCCACCTACCAAGCCCGAGCTCGACGTCGTACGTAGTCTACTGCATCATGATGCTGTGCTGCTGCGTGCGCAAGGCCGCACGCGGGCACACCTTCAATGGCTCCGTCCAAGCGCTAACTGACGCGCCGCCTATCCCTTGCTCATGCGGTCATATCCCCGTGTAGCCGTGCCTTGTCCGATCAGTGGCCGGGCCACCTCTACCAGGACCGCTTCGCGCGACGTGGCGGTGGTAGTGCACCACTCTCCCTTCCCCTCTCTTAATCACCAGCCCAAGGCTTCCTTGTCTAATTCCTCGCGTAAGCGAGTAGTAGAGGAAATTAGCTCGGTGCCCCGTTCACACTGAGTCTAGTCGTTGTCTATCATGGTCGAATTTGGTTTCTCCTCGCCACCGGTCATGTGCGCCTGCTGAACCTGTAGGTCAAAAGGTAAGGCATGTAGGAGTGGTAGCAGTTCAATTGCTCGTAACCATGAGCTCGCCTTGACTCCCTCTATCCGGTGCTCGCGCTACTTTAGCCAGGATGCTTGATGACGGTGTGGTGACACTGTCGGTGCCGCGCTCGAAACACCGCTGTGTGGATCGGTCGCACATGGCCAGGCCATCTCAGGCACCCCTCCGCCTCAACCGCCACCAGAGCTCAAATCCTAGGTGAGCTACTGGTGCTTATTCGCTAACCCCTTTCCTCTGATGGTGCCAGTAGTTCATCGGGACAGACGCGCCGCCACTGCGGATAGCCACTCGCCGCTGTAGCTCACGCCAGTGCATCTTTGAGTCCCTAACCTCCGTGCATCCTTGCGCGTTTAGGCGTAGATGGCGACCGACCTGCTAAATGGGTCCAGTGTAGGCCTCTGGTAGCCAACGTGGATGCCCAGTGCCACCGGTCGCCGCGCCGCCATGCACAGTATGGCCGGGGGTGCGCGTGGGGAAATTCAGAAAAATCCAGGGGGTTAAGTGAATTCGTTAGAGAAATGAAGAAATAGTATTAGGATCTAGTCGTGGTTCGGGAAAAGTCCGAGGGCTCATTTGCTAAAGTGCTAGTGTGGGCTCCCCGTCGTGGGCCATCTCGCGCGTGGGCCGCGTCCCGCGCTGGGCCGCTGAGTCTGCTGGGCCGAATGCTTGCCACCGGCCCTTTTGTTTTCTAAATTATTTTCTAATTTAGTTTCTAAGGCAAACTTGTAAATGCAATATAAATTTGTGTAGTTGGCCAAAAATTGTGAAACTAATTTTGTAAGGTTTCTAAAATCATGATATATCTGCTAGTATATTTTGTTCACATAGTTTTATAATATTTTTAGGAGTTATCTAATTAATTTGAGATGCTTAATATTGTAAGATATAAACTTGTAGGAATTTTTATGTTAAATTGGTGATAGTGTTGTCTCTGAAACTTTCACAGTAAATTCCTAACATTATTAGGTGCTCACTGTAATTTTTGTAGCTCCATAATAATTAGTTTGCTAAGGTAGCTAAATGAGCCCTAGTTCGAAAATATATATTTAATCAATAAAATGCTGAAACACCTTTGGGATTGTAGGGCTAAAACATTTTTCTGGAGACAAAGCCTTACTTGATGACATGGATACGTAGACTAGTACGTTAGTCATTAAAGTTAACTCATTAGCTTGCGGAGCGTAATCGTATTTCTACGAGTTTCGGTTGTCGTTGATTATTTATGTCTCTGCGTTGCATCCACGTATATCATAATAGAAACAACGATGGATCATGGAGATGATCGGAGTAGTGGAAAAGATGGTGCCTTAATGATCGTGTCACCAATGGAATGCTAATCTTTGGTTATATCTTGCCCAGGCAAGCCCCAGTGCAGAACCTCTATTATGATGCACTTTATTTTATGCTTGTGTATTAAGTTCTAAGGAGTTGAATGAAAACCACTTGCATATAAATATATATATATATATATATATATATATATATATATATATATATATATATATATATATATATATATATCCTTATCCTATGAGTCCTACTAGTATGTCAGGATCGTGTAAATTGCTATGCTATAGGATCCGATAGAAGTTGAGTCATTACCTGTCACTCGCGAGAGATAGGAAAGATATTATTATTATTATTATATTACTATCACATGGAATATATATGGAGGATAATTGGAGACCGGGTGGAATGGTACTTTGGATCTCGACTTTGTTAGGCATTCGAGTGAGGCTCGGATTGCACTTGTTCCACATGTGTCGATTGAGGACCGTCCGTTGCTGTGGGTGGTAGTCAAGTCACAGACTTATTATCCTAAGCACATACTTACTTATGGAAGCGGGAAAGCTCGTTATGCTCTTGTCGTGGGTTCTGGCTCTTTCTGAACCAGTCTGATTGTAGGCGGGGAAAGGCGGAGGTCTAAGCACCATACTAAGATCGGGTCTCTAGTGTGGGGTCTTGGAGTCCATGTTTGGACAGGGACCTGGACCCCATTACAAGGAATGGAATGGGTTGCTCTTGTTTGTTCCTAGGGTATAAGCAAGGCGTGTGTTTCAGGGTACCCAGCTGGGATACATTGGTTTACGAATCATGATTTCTATGAGATGGTATGACTTGGCTTTGGTCTAGCACCATAGTAAGAAGTGGAACTTGAAAGGTGATAAAATGGTTCTGAATGCTTACCACCTGCTTGAAAGTAGCATAGGTGCTTACATAGAATGGTTAGTTAATGAACTAATGATGACTGCTAATAAAATTAAATATAAGGATGCACGTTTAGTAATGCTTCCCATAGATGCAATAACCCACAAGCCAAATTAGCCCTGTATATCCTCTCTTGAGTACTTAGTGTCTAATGGAAGATAAGTACTCCTGAGAGGCATTAGATTAGGCGGTTTGGCCACAGGCGTGTGGTACATGGCATGGGCGTGGGGCCAGCCCAAACCTCCCCACCCAACAGCTCCTCTATTTCAAATTCATTTGAATCCCCAACCGACCCTCCCCATGGTGACCCCCTCCCACAACCGGCGGTGCACCCCCTTCCCATCAACAGGCCTGACTTACCAATGGCACACAGCCTACACATCGCCCCTCCCCTCCGCATCATTCGCCGGTGGCCTTCCCCCGCTTCCTCCCGTGCGGCTCGTGGCCAGAGGCCCAAGCGACCATGGTGCCGGTGGTGCGGCTCTGCTTTAGGGCCTGCTATAGTTCAGGAAGGGGAGGTCCTATGCTGAAGCAGGCCTAGCACAATAAGAAGCCCATACCAAAGATCGTCTGCTTTGACTCGCCCATCGTCTCCCTGCATCTACGCATAGATGGGGTCTGGCACCTCGCGTGGCCGCGTTGCATTCTAGCACCCCCTCCCCACCACGACTCATGGTAGACCCTCCCCACCACAGTGCTAGATGCGTGGCCCCTAGCATCGACATGGCTAGCCGTGCGGCCCTTAGAGTCGGTGTGGCCAGATGTGTGGCGCACGGCGGGTTTTGGGCGGCAGTGGTTGCGTAGCTAGAGAGTGGCCATGGTGCCGGCAGTGTGGCTCTACAACAGGAGGTGCGAGGAGGCATGAGGCATCATAGCAGGAAGCTTGGCCCATGCGGCCCACATCGCAGCACAGGCTCGATGTCCGGCAACTCGCCCTTTGATTCTGGGATTCCGGTGGATGTTGCCTAGCAGGCCCTCCGCCGACTCTAACACATACTGGTCGCCCAGCAGGCCCTCCTCCAACTCTGATGCTTGTCACATAGTAGGTCCTCCTCATATCCCATCAGCAGGTAGGAGGCCGAGCACCCTCAGATCCGGTCGGCAGGCAGGAGCAACAGTTGCCGTCAAAGGTGAAGCTACAGGTGCTCATTGTCGTCAAGCTTCTCTAGCCCGAGTGACTAGCAAGCTACTCCAACCAATGGGATGGTGGAGACATTAGCAGGTATCCAGAAATTGATTTTTATGCCCTGCTAGTGTTCGATGAATTCACATGATGTTGATAGTTTGAATGAATGGCTCTATCCATGACTGAAGCCAAGGTGTTTTTTGAAATGCATAGCCCGTCTGCTAGTTGCTAAGATTTAAGTGCAATATGTGGGATTCATAGCTAAGGTACTAAGTTTAGGCCCGTTGCAGCAAGGCGTCACGTCTAGGGCAAGGAGGCCATCGTCTTGCTGCAATCTTTCACTACATATCGTTAGTTATTCATGCTTCTTTTTATATATTGTTGGAATAAATTTCTAGTCATAGCACATTTCTATACATTATTATTGGCTGCAGGTGATGCAGCATCACTAATTGCTCCTGGTGGCCATGTATTGCCCCCTCGGTGGCATCGACAGTGACCGCGACGGCCCCTGCCTTCCACCCAGCGGTGCCCCCTGCCACGACGGCTCTCCCCTCTCCCTCACTGATGGTGGCGACGGCCCCTTCCCCTTTTGAATCCAACCTCGCCTCTCGCCTGGGTCACAGGAAGGTTTATGTGCATTTTATTTTTTATTTCTATGCATCTTGAACAAACCGTGTAAGCAAGCAACCATTGGTTTTTGCATAACATTCTATGCAGTTGAGAGGAAGTAGTTGCTTCTTAAGCCATAGTTGCTATGCCATGTTTTAAATCAATTTGGTCGCACCTTTGCAGGAACATGGGGTTGCGGCAAATGAAGAGCTAGCAATGCAAGCAAGCATGGTTTTCTATGCAATATTGATGCGTCCATTTAGAGACAAATTGTTTCTGTGCTTGCATACATAAGTTTTTATGCATACCAATTATAATTTGGTAATTTGACTGAATAAAATATTTATTTATGATGGTCAGTGCAGGTTTCTAAAAATACAAGATAAATAATGATTCTCATAGTTTATTTTCATGTACTTTGATTTTTTTATTTCTATGCTTCTTGAGCCAACGGTGCAAGCAAGAAATCATCAAAAATTTCTATACAATGATGGAGAACATTTTATACATTGTTGGAATACAATTTTATACATTGTTGAAGCACATTTATATTATTTAATGTCGAAACACATTTCTATACATTGTATTAATAATTATCCATGCATTCTTGGAGGACTTCTATACATCACCGGATGACATTTCTATACTTTGGTGTTACAGATTTCTATACAATTATCAGTAATGACTCTTGCAGTTTGTTTTCATGTAGTTTGATTGTATGATCTGTTGGTCACATCTAGCAAGCTATAATTTTTCTAGTTTTTTTGCCATGATTTTTGCATTAATGTAGCAAACATTAATTTCAGTAGGTTTCTGTGCCTACCAAAAGATGTTTCTATGCCTTTCTTACCCCTGTAAGGCTTTCAATCCTATTAAAACATTTTTCTATGGCTTTCTTTTGTTATTGTAAGGTTTCTGCGCCTACTAAAATATGTTTATATTCATGCCTTGCCGCTATAAGGTTTCTGCACCTACTAAAACATGTTTCTATATGCCTTTGTTGTGATGTAGGATGGCTGAAATAAATATCCATTGGTGTGAGAGGTAAACGGTGGCTCGAACATAGGACATGGCTTACGACGTCCACGACTTCCTTTGCTTGCGGCGGTGGCGTAGTGTAATCTTTATGTAGTTGATGGGTTGGGGTCGTTACAATGTTTGTAATAATTGTCCCATCAAGTGGGAAGGGTTTTATGCATTTCTATATGCATTGTTCATCTATTAATTAAATAGCCCTCAGTGGGTTATTATATGCATGAAACACTTTTATATTCGATTCTAACTGAATGGATTATTATGCACCAAACAATTGATTTATATGAATACAATAAAAATGGAGACGTAAACTAGCAACAAAAGTAAGTTGTCTTCATCAGACCACTATATTTTATGCAAGGTCGGCGCAACAAACTTTTCTGTGCACCTTGACCAGAAATTATATGCATGGCTGTTGTAAGTTTCCTACACCTGCTCAAACATGTTTATATGCCTTTGTTGTGATGTAGGATGGTTGGAAGGACTCCTCTCCAATTGTTGTGACAGGTCAATGGTGGCTCAGACATAGGACATGGCTTGCGACATCCATGACTTCCTTGGCTTGTGGCAGGTGGCATAGTGTGATCTTGATGTAGTTGATGTGTTAATGTAAAAAGTTAGTTTTCCATATGTTATGTTTATACGCTTGGATGACATGAAGAAAACTATTGGTTTCTATGTAACCTTAGTTGGTTTTCAATATTTTGTTGACTGAGTTTCTATGCATGTTGTGAGTTGGGACCACTGGATAATCCACACCTAGTGGTTAGTGTTTTATATGTTTCTATACATTATTTCTTTATTAATTAAATATTTCCCTAGAGGGAAGCATGGTGTAAAGTTTCTATGCATTGTTCCTCTATTAAATAAACATCCCCCTGGTAAAAAGCATGGTGTGGGTATGGGCTGTTATAGTGTTGGTTATAATAGGCCCCCTCCCCCACTAGGAAGGGTTTGTGTGTTTCTGTGCATTGTTCTTGTATTAAATAAACATCCTCTATTGAAAAAAGCATGGTGTGGGTTGGGGCCGTTACGATGTTTGTTATAATTGCCCCATCCCATGGGTAGGGTTCTGTAGGTTTCTATGCATTGTTCCTCTATTAATTAAATAGCCTAGAAAGAAGCATTGTGTGGGTTGGTGTAGTCAGGGTTTTTGAAACAATAATACCTAGAGGGGAGATTTTGAGAGGGTTCTATGCATTGTTCCTATGTTAGTTATATATCCCCAATGGAAAGCATGGTGTGGGTGCGTTTAATCACGGTTTTCAAAAAATTAATACCTAGAGGAGAGGGTTTTGTGAGGGTTGTATGCATTGTTCTCATGTTAATTATACATCCCCATAGTGGGAAGCATGATGTTGGTGGAGGCAATCACGGTTATGTCAGGTGGAATGCTCATCTCGCGGAGAAAATTTTTACGAGATAACAAAATTAATTTTTATTCATCCTACTACTAATTTATATGCAACGTCGGCACAAAAAACTTTTCTGCGCATCTTGACCATTGATTAAATGCATTCAATCGACCGTCACGTGCCATCATTCAAATTTCAAATTTTGGAGAAGACGAGATCGTCTTCATGTTTCTATGTGCTCCCTCACAAGATTCAATGCTTAGACAGAAGCATAAAACTCTATGTCTTAATGCGCAAATTTATGAATTTTAAAAATTTTCAAAAAAGTTATTCACAATGAATTTTGAATCGTGCAAAAAATGTCAGGAGTTCAACGGTGAAAACCGTTTTTGAATCGGATGCTTCTTGGAGAAATTATAATAAAAAAAGAAAGAGATTAGATTGGATGCATGCATGCATGCATGCGTCAACTTTATCAGGATGTGCAAGTGGAACGTCCAGCTTGCGGAGAGGTTTTAACAAATTAATTTTAATTCATCCAATGGCTAACTTCTATGCAACGACGCGACGAAAACCCTTTTTTACGCAGCTTGACCTGGGATACAGACTCTGATTCTAATATATATTGAGTCCTATATTTTTTGTTCCGGTTAGAGTCCTTTTTCCGGTTAATGTCCTTTCTATTGCTGTTTTAAGTTCCGGTGAGAGTCCATCAGCCATGTACTTTTTTTTCCGTATTCTGCTTTGATGTCTTTTTTTTTAATTTCCTTTTTTTCAAGTTCCGTCTTTTTTTCAGTTCCGTTTAGAGTCCTTTCCTATTTTGATATCTTTTTTTATTTTGTTTTTTTTTTCAATTTCAGTTAGAGTCCATCGGCCATGAACTTTGTTCCATTTAGAGTCCTTTTCGTGTTTTGATGTCTTTTTTAATTTCTTTTTTTCCAGTTCCAGTTAGAATCCATTGGACATGAACTTTTTTCCATGTTTTTTTAATACTAAAATTGCAAAATTGCAGCCAATTTTTTGGTCGCCTCCTTTTTGTCTTATCCCTTTTAAATTCTACGCGTTTTCAGGGGAGACTACTAATCATACTCATTTTCACGTACAACCCATACACGCACAAAATAGTAACAGGGCAAACAAGGGAAGGAAGGAGAAATACGCATGCCTCATGCAAGTAATTGGATCGAAGTCGAATCCAAATAGAAATAGAGAAAAACAACCACCATAAATACTTGATTGCACCTACAAAAAACCAAACAAAAAAATTCGGTCAGATCGTGGGCTCAGGTAAGATGTGTCGGCAAGATGCGTGTGCCGGACTGCCGATTGCTTTGCCTTTGTCAAAACTTAACTATCTGAGGCGTTGATGCCATGTCGTCGCCCTTTGTTGCCCCGCCGAGGCCGCGCGCGTCGCCTGCCCGCCTGCCTGCGTAGCCACACGTTCGCGCACACTGCCGAGAGGCCCCACACGCCATGCTTCAAGCGCTGGTCTTGTCCCTGTAGCGGCGGCGGCGCTCCACCATCTCCAGCAAGTGGAGGCAGCAGAAGAGGAGGATGAGGAACACATAGGCGATGACGACGAAGGCGACAGCGGAGGGATCGTCCGCGAGTTCACCGTCCCAGTCGCTCGCGCGCTCCGTGAGTTCGCCGCCGCAGCCACCTCGTCGTCCGCGATTTCGCCATCCGGGTCGCTCGTGCTCTCCGCGAGTTTGCCGCAGCAGCCGCCCTCTCGTCCCCTCCAGCAGCCGCTGAGCCATGGCTTCACACACCAAGGACAAGGACTGCTGTTGGGGCGATAAGTTTTTCAGGATTATAACCTTTGTGTGGTTAATAAAATCATTTTTGATAATTGATGATATTTTAATAAAAACAGATTTTTATAATTAAAGATGTAAGAGTTAATTTTCTTTCATTCCCTTTGCAGCGCGCGGGCAAATCTGCTAGTATATGCCTAAAATATCAAAACATCAGCGTGCTGAAAAATACTAGCACAGGATATCCGGTAACCATTGAACGGTCTGGTGCTTAAATATATGGTTGTCTAGTGAATAAAAAATATGTCTATTTCACTGTGACAATAAACTTAATTAAGGCGGGCAAAAAGAATTTTCCGAGGCAGGCACCCGTCTGCCTCGGTCCAAAGGTCACAGTAAATAAATCTTTACCGAAGCGGTTCAAATGCCCGACACGGTTAATCAAATAAAAAAAAAGAAAACCCATAGACAAGCCCAGCGAGCCTGTCCATGCGCCGCCGCCGCCAGGATCTAGCCTCTGGCCACCGAATCTGAACCTGCATGCTCCCCGCCGCTAGACCCAGGCACCGTGGGGGCGAGGGAACGCCACCGGAGGTGCTTGAGGGAGAGGGAGGAGCTCCTCACCCAGATTCGCTGGAGGAACTTGAGGGAGAGGGAGGAGCCACCGCCACAGCAGCAGCTTCAGAGAGAGGTAGGAGCCACGCCGCCGTAGCTTGAGGGAGAGGGAGGAGCCACCGCCACCGCCGCAGCTTGAGGGAGAGGGAGGAGCCACCTCCGCCGCCGTAGTTTGAGGGAGGGAGCCACTGCCGCCATAGCAGCAGCACGGGCTCGAGAGCCGCCGCTGCGGTAGAGAAGGAGAGCAGTCTCGCGCCATGGGGGGCGCGCATTGGGGGGGAGAGGTGAGGGAGAAGAAGCGAGTGAGGGAGAGAGAGGGGCCGGTGCGAGAGGGAGGGAGGGAGGCGAGCTAGTGAGGGAGAGGAGAGTGAGCGGCCAAGTGAGGGAGAGGAGATGGGCTAGGGTTCAATTCTCGTATATATACTGTGACCTTGGTGTCGGGCCAAGATGGGCTGAAATGGATTGTGAGTGGGCTCGGCCACATTCACTAGTGCAGGACTGAACATCAGTCTCGGTTGGAAAAACCCCTTTAGTCCCTGTTTTCCAACTGGGATTGCGAATCCGGGACTAAAAGCCCCCTTTAGTCCCGATTCTAGGAACCGGGACTAAAAATGGACCTTTAGTCTCGGTTGCTATTACCAACCGGGACTAAATGGGCCCCCGGACCATGCCCCGGGGCTGACACGTTTAGTCCCGGTTGGTGTTTCCAACCGGCACTAAAGGTTCCTTTTTTCTATTTCTTTCCTTTTCCTTTTGATGGTTTCTTTTCAATTCAATTCTTTTTTGTTTCAATTAGCTTTTCGTGTATGAATTCTACACTGCTAATATACATCCATATATACGAATAAGGTTCCGTTCGAGCATTATACATAAATAACACACTAAAATATATGAAACTATATATATATAAAATATTTTAAGAGATTGTACATGCATGAAATATATACTTAATAAAGTCAGAAAAACCTTGTACTCATGTCCTTGGGATTTTATTCAACCCAAATCTCAATCGTATGGTTACTAGGTAATATTTTGTTTTTTGTTATAGTAGTACTCTCCTTTGGGATCTATGACCTCATCCATAAGAAATCCTGACAATCCCTCTTGAATTGCTTTGATCTGGTCAGTTCACGGGACCTTTTGCCTCCTCCATTCAACCATCAATTCAAAAGAAAGGAAAAGTATGAATATATATGATTATATATATCAACACAGTGGTAATAAATAAATTATGTATATTTTTTACATACTTTGAGGATTTCTTCATTTGTTTTCATTGAGTACTGCATGATAAACTCGCAAACGTAGTATCCACATAAGTTGTTCCCCGATCCCTGCCTCAGACACCACTTTACGAGAAAAATATTCATCATCAACCAATGAAGCATGGTAATAATAAATTGAACTAAATAAAGATATGGTGACCTAACAGGTACTTACTGGGTATTGGACTATATCCAGTGGCACGTTCCAATTACCATTATGGTGTTTCTTAGTGAACGTAGCCGAAGCATTGCCCAAGAAAATAAATAAATGGAGTTATCAATAAAATAGCATAAGAGAGTATACAATGTGCGAGACTGGAATTACCACTGGAGAATATCTATCATATCTTGGTAATCTTCTCGGGGTTTTCTCACTGAGTCAAAGATTTTTACACGACTCCTAGGCATATTGATGACTAGCAGTATCCAGTGAAAGCTACATATTTATACGCAGGCAAAACTCATTAACTAAAGTCAACATGGAGTAAGCAAAATAAAATGTGCACAAGACATTAACACTCACTTGAAGTTATAAGAGAAGTGTATCAGTGTCTTGTCATGTTGGTTATCTAAGAACCTCAACAGATTCTTCTCCACTTGAGGTCACCATCTATCATATGGAGTAACCGTGTCCTTGAATGTGCGATTTGGATCCATGAAACCAACATCAGTCATCCCTTTTTTAGTTTTAGCATCTCATATCTGCATATATATAGTACAAAATAATATATAGTGTGAGGATAACTATATATAGACAACGAACTAACATGCAAGTTACTTCAACTGTAGAAAGAATCACTTACAGACACCAGCAGCAGAGGAGAGATTTGTCGAGAGCGTCCTGGTGTAATAGTTGGTGTAATTCATTGAACTTAATATGTATAAGGTCATAGCCATTGAAGTAATGCTCTAGTCTAACTCTAGCAAGAAGCCATTGCTCTTTCTTCACACACGCATCTAAGTACCACTTGTTTAACAAGAACATTTGTGTACTCAATGATGCCTAGGACTTAGGGTTCACAAGACTCCTACCATACTTATAGGTCTAGAATATATCAAACTTGGCTGTTGGCATCGATGCTCCCCCCATGAGTTGTTCTAATGTGAGACCTGTTGTGTCCATGAAGCTATTGAGTTGCTCCAAATCGATTGGACCGCCTTGTGCGTTTGTATGATCATCCTCAACAACTAGCAGGTCGATAGATTGCAAAGATTGCTGCCCGAGCTGTGCAACTTCTTTCCCTACTCTCTTTGCTTTCTGGGAAGCCTTATATGACTTGTCGAGAGAGCGTTCGTAGTCCGATAATAGGGATGGAAAAATAAGACTTTGGCTGGGAGACCTATGAGTATAAAAATGATTGAGAGCAAATGGTTATTTACGTGATAAGCCAATAATTGAGAATGATTATTGAAAAACTGTTTCGTTCACTTTCATCTGCACCTATGAGGTAGTTGAGGAGGAGGCGACGGTACCCTAACCGGTGCCCCGGGAATAATGACGTAGCGCTTGCGCCATACAATGAATGCATGTTCTGCTTGTCCTAGGGTCTTCTCCCCATCACCTCCATGAAAGTCAAGAGCCACTTCCCTATAGTACTTGATAACTCTATCCACATTGACGCTATAATAGCCAGGTGGAATTGGATTCATATGGATTCTTGGTGCCTTGTCAGGGTCCATAGGAGAAACAATATCGGTAGCCACCATGACTGTGCTATTCCCCATGGGAATGAGCAACCCACATGGCGTCATCTTCTCAGTGATGTCATCAACGGGGAAGTGCTGTAATGCGACATCTTGATTTGGGAGCTCAGTGGAAGCACAACTGCTTCTTAGCTAAGGGGGCTAGTGTTGACTCCATGCTCTATGGTTGACTGACTGAGGCTACTCAAATGTAGTGCCACTTGCCGTTTGATTTGCTCCTGCATTCTCGCATCTAAGTTTTGTTCTCGCTCCTACGATTGATGCACCACCACCTCTAACCTGCAGATCCACTCTGCCTCCTCATCCTTCCTTCTCTGGAGGCTTCTGTAGCTAGCGGCATCCTTAGGGAAGCCATGCCGCCATGAAATCAACCCTTTGACTTGCGTTTGCCTAGGGTGTTCAGGAGTCTCAAGGGCGTACGTTAGCTCATCCTTCTCTCGGTTGGGCACAAAGGCACCATTGGCAGAAGCATCTACAATATCAAAAAATCTTCGTGCTACTATTTTGATTGTTCCACCAACAACTAGCTCCCCGGATTCTAGGTTCGGTGATCCCCCATGCACGAAAAACCAATTCTTGGAGCGTTCGGGCCAATCGATAGAAAATGGTGGGATCCCTTTGGCAAGCAGGTCTGCTTCCATTCTTTGCCACTTGGGAATGGCATCCTATAGCCACCTGATCCCATTCTATGATGGTATCTCTTTTGTCGCGCATTCAGGTGATTCCTTCTCACCCATTCCCCACCCTCTTCCGAGGTCTTCTACCTCACAAATTTAGGCTAGTCGTCCCTCAACTTTTTGTATGCGCTATTATCACTGAAATCTAGAGTCATATTCTTCTTGACAAAGTCATTGTACAACTTCTTCTTCCAGGTCTGGAATTGTGTGGCCATCTTCTTGAGAGCCCAACTTTTAACTAGCTTTTTTAGATCTTCATCTCCTAGTTGCTGGAAATGTGTAGTGACTGAATCCCAAAGAAGGTCCATGTCTTGCCCAGAGACAAAACTGATCCGAGGATCTTCCTTCTTCATTTTCCATTCATAGGCGCTGATCAGGAGCTTGTTCTTAAGAAGAAACCCATAGTGGTTTATGAAATTATTTGCATTCTTTGTTGGCAGGAGCGGTTCGCAGGGAGTGGTTCGCCAGTATTGGGGTCGACTTCTGTGATTATGTAGTGGCCCTCCAATGGTTTTGTCGGGCCTCGTACATTTTTACTTTTTGTCGACATCGATCCAGAGGTCTACGTATGTAGAAACACAAAGATTCAGTAATATATATATACATGAATTGAATTATGTTTAATTTCATATATATAATTAGAGATGCAAGATAATTAACAAATATACCTCGCCAGCACTTTCTTGCGTAGGATTTTCTTGCACAAGATTTTCTTACTCGTCATCAAAATTTATTAAGTATTGAGTGCCGTCATCAAAATCCATTGTGTTGTTATCGGCCTCGTTGGGGCCATATTGAGTGCCGGTATTAATAATGTCCATTATGGCCTCATTTTGGTAGTCGTCTTATGGGTCGGCCATCTTAATTAATAGAACTATATATAAATGAAAACCATATAGCAGTCATGCATATGCTAATGGATCAAGCTAGGGGCTTAAGCTTAAATAACTATAGAATTCAGGGTTATTATTTACGCTGAGCTTTGGTTAGGGTTTGGAGCAGAGCTCGGCCAGGTTAGGGTTTGGAGCGGAGCTCAGGATATTAGGATATATATCAACATTGGTGTATATAAATATATCAAAATTCATGTCACACTAATAATGTTAATATATCAAAATTCATGTCAATCTAATATTGTCAATATATCAAAATTCATATATATATATATATACCAAAAAATTCATAGCACTAATAAAATCAATCTTTTAACTATGAAGATTCAAATATATTTCTTCAATATTATTTTATACAACTATATTGTTTAATTTTCTATATTGTATTACTGTATATATATACACTCTACAATTTTTCTATATATATTATAGTACACTACAATATTTCTATCTATTTTTTTCTATGCCCAAAAAAATATGCACATCACACGCACACTCACTCTCATCACAGACAGTGTATCATCATTCACACACACATGATCATTATCACGCACATATATACACTACTCACCCACTCCAGCGAGGATGAGGACAGAAAGGATGACGACGTGACGACGTATGGCGACTCCGGCGAGGACGAGATGCGGACGCGGGGCCTAAGCGTGACTGACGGCGGAGAAGGGGTACACATCGATCAGAGATGCCGATGAGCAGAAGCCGGTGCGTGCGGACGACGATGACGAGGCGAGGCCAGTGGGGTGATGAGCCAAGGCTAGCGCGGGGTGATGAGGTGAGGCCGGTGGGGTGACGAGGTGAGGCCACACGCACGGTCGAGGCCAGGGGCCGCGTGTAGCGTGACTAGGTGAGGCCGCTGGCAGGGAGGCGGCGGGATGGGGACGAGGCGACCCGCGTGAGAGCCGCGCCGGACGGCTAGAGATGAGAGCTACTGTAGAGGCACGCTCAGCTAGATCTAGCGAGGACGAAGGGCAGAGTGGTCGTGGCTGGATACGGTGAGGACAAAGGTGGAGCGACCGCACGCAGCAGGGTCTGAGTCGAGGGCTATGGCGTGACGAGGCGAGACTGGCGGGGACGACGAACGGCGTGGGTTCAGTGGCGAAGAACGAAGAGGCACGGCGGTGGTGTGGCTAGGATTGGGTGGAGAGATGGGAGGAGGAAGAATGGAGAAGGTCGCCGGTTTATAAAGGGGGGCACTTTTACTCCCGGGTGGAGCCACGGCCCGAGACTAAAGGAACTTTAGTCCCGGGTGGTGGTTACAACCGGGACTTAAGGTCTAACCTTTAGTCCTAGGTGTGGCCACAGATCGGGACTAAAGGTATTTTTTTGTGGGCCACAAAAACGCAGACCAAGTTTTGTCCCAAGTGGTTGATTCACCCGGGACTAAAGGTGGGCTGCAGTTTGGCTTCCCGCCAGTTTTTAGAAGTTTTTTATTTTTTATAATTTCTTTTATAAATATGCAGAGAATTGTTAATTGCCTAGTAAATAAAATATTAGCTAGAAAATTACAAAAAAAATCCTATAGCTGGTTTTGTATTATTGCACACATGAAAAATGTGTAACCTAAACTCTTTTGTTTTACCGTATAAATATTTAACATAGTGTAAATAATAATCATGATTTTGACCATGCAAAAATGTACTACTTAATTAAAATCATTAAAACTATTGCTTTTCGACAGGAACTTAGTTTTCGCATCTTATTAATGTTAATCATTTGGTTTTTCATCGCACATTCTCCAAATGAAATCCATCGTCAAGCAGAAAATTCATTTAAACCGTAGAAAATATGAAAATGCGACAAAAAATATAAAGTCATAATTATTACATAATAGGTCTAATACATCACCATATCAAGCTAAAACAGCAATGAACTTCTTCTTGACGTATGTCCCTTGGTTATGATCGCGCAATAACCATGGAGTGTCCTCATTATTTAGTAGGATGCTTGGGGTCACTGTTCACTGTGAAGGGCGGAATTCCGTCATTCTTTTCATAATCTTCTGACATGTTAGACATGTCCTCGATTCTCACGATGTTTCTTTTTCCTGAAAGAACTATGTGGCGCTTTGGCTCATTGCCTGAGTCGTTGTTGTTTTTCTCTTTATTCTTCAGTTTGGTAGACATGTCCTTCACGTAGAACACCTAATTCACATTCTTAGCTAAGACGAATGGTTCATCTATGTACCCTATATTGTTGAGGTCCACTGTTGTCATTCTGTACTGATGGTCCACTGTTACCCCACCTCCGATCACCTTCACCCACTGGCACTAAAACAAAGGGACCTTAAAAGAAGATCCATAGCCTAATTCCCATATCCCCTCTATACTGCCATAATCTATTTTCTTATTCCCATTTGGGTCTGTGGCATCTATGCGGACACCACTATTTTGGTTGGTGCTCCATTTATCTTGGGCTATCGTGTAAAATATATTCACATTTATCTCGTACCATTTGAATGTCAGGATATGCCAAGATGGTTCCCTAGACAACAAGTATAGTTGCTCATCAAGACTCTCGTCACCCTAATATTGTTTTCGCAACCAACAGCTAAAAGTTTCCATGTGCCGATGCGTAATCCAAGCTTCAGTCTTCCTCCAGAATTTGGATCGTACAATATCCTTGTGTACCCCAATATACGGATCCACTAAGAAAGAGTTTTGCAGAACTATGTAGTGTGCTTTATAGAAATAATCATCCTCCTTGCCAATATATGCTCTTCTCTAGTGTTCCCTTTCCACTTAGTCTCCCCTCATGTCGTGATTTAGGAACACCAATCGGGTTGAGGTCAGGAATAAAATCAACGCAGAACTCAATGACCTCCTCTATTCCATAGCCCTTGGCGATGCGTCCTTCTAGCCAAGCATGGTTGTGAACATATTTGTTCAGGACTCCCATAAACCTCTCAAAGGGGAACAGGTTTTGCAGGAACACAATACCGAGAATACTAATCTCTTTGACCAAGTGAACTAGAAGGTGTGTCATAATATTAAAGAAGGATGGTGGGAACACCAACTCGAACCTGACAAGACATTGGACCACATCATTATGTACCTTTGCTAGATGCACTAGATTGATTTCCTTCTAAGAAATTGCGTTGATGAATGCACATAGTTTCACGGAGGCTAATCATACATTTGGAGATAGAATCCCTCTAAATGCAACTAAAAGTAATTGCGTCATAAGCACGTGGTAGTCATGAGACTTTAAGTTTAGGAATTTCTTCTCTGCCACATTTATTATCCCCTTTACATTTGAGGAGAAGCCAGATGGGACCTTGATGCTGCTTAGGCATTCAAACATGCTTTCCTTCTCTTCTTTGCTAAGAGTGTAGCTGGTAGGACTTAAGTAATGGCGTCCATCATCTGCCTTCTCTAGGATGCAGGTTGTCTTGTTCTTTCAAATATTGTAGGTCATGTCTTGCTTCTAGTGTGTCCTTAGGCTTCCCATACACACCCATGAATCCTAGCAGGTTCACACAAATATTCTTCAGTCAGGCGCATCACGTCGATCGCGCTGCAGACCTCTAGGACTTGCCACTAGGATAGGTCCCAAAATATGGACTTCTTCTTCTACATGGGTGCATGTCCGTTAGCATCATTCGGAATAGGTTGGTTGCCAGGTCCCTTCCCAAAGACTACTTGTACATCCTTGACCATATTGAATATATCATGTCAGATGATTTAGCTCTGGTAATGCCTAGCTACAAGATCACAGTAGACAGAATTAGATGGTAGCACACGAGAGACAAGGATTTATACTAGTTCAAGGCACAGTGGTGCGCTAAACCCAACTCCAGTGGTACTACTGCTATTGTATTCGTATACTCAATTACAAGGGCTGGTTCTCCTAGCTACATAGTGGATTGGAATGGCAGAAGATGGATCCTGAGACCGAATTCCCTACCATCCTTTATATAGGCAGAAGGGGTAGGGTAACAGAGAGGGCGATCAAGCTAACAGATTGGATTCCTAGTTTGTTACATGGAATACGCAACAGATTGATCCTAGCTATCGTCCTAGATACACCTGTCTTGGTTTGCCTTAGATCTCCACGTTGGTCGATCACGTCAGCCCTTGCGGGCCTCCTCCTTGGCGGCTGCTGGGCCGATAGCCTAGTGACGGTCACATATATGGGCGGGTCCGATACCCCTAGCCCATATATATGATAGTAGCCCTCGTAGGAACTTAATGATAACCTAGCATATAGCTTTAGCCCTCGGGACGATGCAGACCCCCTTCAAATTCTGTGTACTGTAAGTACCAGTGAGCGTTTCCATCAGGTGTTGAGGTTTTGAGCAGTGCAGCTAGATATTCCCAAGTATTGGGGAGCCAGTATGTTGTCGTTCGAGTACCAAGAGCATTTCTCGGGTGCCGAGAATCTTCTTCAAGTACCGAGTGGGGCGGCGGTACACCATACATTAGGGAACGTAGCCCCCTGGCCACTGTGAGCGCCTAGATCAGGGTGGTACACCCTATTGGGAAACGTGGTTTCTTGGCCGTAGCCCTCGGGACATTGTCAACGCCATGTCGGGTGGTGGCACCCGATGACCGGAAGCATGGCCTCTAGGACGTCCATAGGCGCCATGTTTGGGTGATAACACCGCTGTACTCGGGAAAGTCGGTTCCCGATGTATTCCGCGTGTATTTAGTGGTTGCGCATCATTAAGTCCTAGTCGTAGAACAATAATGAGGATGGGGTAGTTGCACCACCGTCTCTCATGTGTCACTATGCCAGTTGGTTTTTTGGATGACCCGATGCGAGTCGTTTGTTAACAAACACTAAGGGCATCATGTTTTTTCAAGACCCGTTAAGTAACATGATCTCGAATTTTCGTGAGCCTCATTAGTGGAAGGAGCAAGCATAATGAAGATAGAGTCATAGAATAAGCCACTTTGGACATAAGCATGGTGGAAGCTGAGATGCTCTATTTTGACCAAAAAGAATTTGAGACGGCAAAACTCGCATAAATGTATACAGGAGGCCAACCTTTGGTGCCCAACAATAACGATTATACAGATTTGCCAACACATATGGGTCAACTGCATGATTATTACATATGTGATACTAGTCGAGGGGAGTACTCTGGTTTCAAAGCTTTTATCCTTCCCAGAGTGATTTTCCTTGAACATGAAGAAACACTACATCATGTTTCATATGAGCATTTGTTTTAGCTCTACCAGAGGCGCAACCTCGATACACAAATAATGATGTTGTGGACTTTGTAAGTACCCTACCCACACGATATTATAATAAACTACGTCTTCAACATTTGAACATATCCCAGTGCTTTATGTAGGTGAGTGACAACATATTGCGCAAAGAACAAATTTTATCATATAGGCTTCTTGGCACCCATTCTAGTAAACTGAGAAAACATGCAGAGGCGATTACGGAAATGACGTGGAACATCTGACACAAAGGTTGACCAAATTGTTCGAAGAATTCTTGAAACAGAGAAAAACGAACATACTCCTAGCCTATAACTGCGAGTATGTGTGTTCTTGGCCCTTATTTTTGTGCTTCTTTTTTTGAAGATTTTCATTAAATAAGACTTTGTGATTGTAGTTTCCACTTCGTCCTCGCAGATCAAAGTTTTTGAATCACACATCAAGGTGTGGGACTCGAAGAAAAAGCCACTTTCTCGTATCTATCCCCTACTCGCAGTGCTAAATAAGTAAGTGAACCCAGTAACATATTATTTTCTAATCACATAGCACATTCTAATGTCGCCGCATTTCACACTTTATATGTGACACAGTATCAAGGCAAAATGGATGGGGCACGAAGACCCCATTCAAGGTTGATCATATGCCAATTGATACCCGCACCCTACAACAGCAATGAATGCGAGTTCTACGTAATGTGGGGAATGTACCATTACGTCGGTGGGAAAACAAAAAAATAAGATGAATTGGTGTGTATGCTTTCCATTTCATGTATATCGGTTAATTCAACAAAACGATCTACTCCCTCCATCCCAAATTTTAAGTCATTCCAAGAATCTTGGAGATTTAAAGCATCTCAAGTTTGACCAAATTTATATGTGACACTTTATTGCATTGGGGTCTTGACACGGACATCAACTGATGCTGATTCATTTCTTTCCCTAATATTCTCTTCACACTATTGGTTGGTAAGGCCAGTCTTAGTGTGGGTTTAATTTGATGAAAGTCTCATGAGCATTAAATAAGCTTAGCTAACATGGTATAATATAAATGAAGAAAGAGATGATGAAAGTTCCATGAAATAAAATAAGTTTCATGAGAATGAAACTTGTATACACTGTTTCCAAATAAACATGAAAAATCCTCTCTGAGAGTGGCCTAACATGCATGCACGAACATCCCTTTTTGACGTCAGATTGTCAACACGAATTTGACCTAGAGGCTGTTTCTTTTCACGATTCCAGTCTACCATATCGATTCGCAATTTGAACGGGTTGCGCTGCTTTGTGTTTGGATAGACCGGGTGATAATATGTCACATAGCGTGAACCGATGCAAATTAGTACAACTCCACTACCCATCTCGTCCCCGTGCGATCCGCTCGCGTAGTTTTCAGAAATTAGCGTTAGTTGCCCTCGTCATCGCACCCGCGTGCTCTGCCCCGCCTTAATTTCCCATGTCCCCCGCCGCCATGCCCGCGCCCAAGATCTCCATGAAGACAACTGTCGCACCAACCAACCACGCCACCTAGGCTCCTGCAGCAGCATTGGTGAAGCGCCCAAGGCCAAGGCCAAGGCCCTGGTGTCTGAGATGCCCACCATGGCGTTGACCTTGAAGACCAAGCGGCCCACCTAGGCCCCCGCCCCCACACCAAGAAGTTTCCGTCTTCCTCCAAGGAGGAGAAGAATAACATGTAGCACTCACACCTTGAACCAAACAAATAGCATTTTTAGTTCCCCTGTAACATAACAGTTGACATTGGCAATTGATTGCATTACCATTTCCACACTCATCACGGAAGCAAACAACATCTTATTGTTTGGTAAATTGATACTAGCTACAAGTGGTCACTGCTCAGAAGTCCTTTTTGTGCGCATGAATAATAATTTTATAGAATTCAAAGATGTGTAATATTAATTAGCATCAGTTATGCTCCAGCGCGTTACGTTCCGGTACGTCATTTCTTAATAACATGATGGACGCGTTGATATAGTCGGGATCGATCTAGAGAGACATCAGCTTTGTTTGCACGCTGTAGACTACATACACTGCTCTCGCTCAATAATAATAATTGCTTCTTCGATCTGGCATACACTAGCTAGGCCACTACACTACGCCAGATTTACACATCGCTGCCGGCATCATCACTGCCGGATTTGTGAGAACCGACAGTGATGTACCTTCACTGTCAATTATGAGCTTGAAAATGAAAAAATGATTGGGGCTGAGCTAAAACCAGGCAATGAAGGACCACATCACTGTCAGTTTGTGGCTTGAACCGGCAGTGTTTTGGCGGCCACTCATCACTGCCTGGTTTAAGCCAAGAGCCGACAGTGATTGGGCTCTATCACTGTCGGTTCTAGCCAAGAACCGACGATGATAAGCCTACAACACAAAAAGGCTACAACCGTCCTCTCCTTCCTCCTCTCTTCCATCCCGAGAATAGAGGCGCGCAGTTTGGACCCTTTCCTCCATTGCTGCGGTTGCTCTTCACCATGACGCTAGTGCTTGGATTTTGAAGAATGGCTTGATCTTTTTGCTTTAAGGTTAATAACAAACATCCACTCCTTTGATTTTGTTGCTTAATTAGCTTTGTTTTGATGGCTACATTGCTTGATTCTCATTCTAGTTCTTTCTCCATTCTAGAGAGCACTTTTCCAATTGGACATTTGTGCAAGGCTCAAATTATGGTGAATCCATCATCCAAAAGGTTGGTGTCTATGAACACATTTAAATTCCTAGCTAATTATTCCATGGTGGTCAAGATCATCATTGTTAGTATGTGATGCTATAATTAGTTCTTAGAAGTAGAGTAGAATAGTTGTTCTTCAATATTGTGCAATAATTGTTTTTTACTACGATTTTCAATTTACAAGGTCGGAGCTACCAATTTCAATTTTTCAATAATTAGTGTACAATAATATTTTCCAAAAATGGTACTTTTGAGCTACAATTGTTGTTCATGAAGCTCGATTTCTTATTAATTCTTTGTAATTACTGTCTCAGTATTTTTTTGTGCAGAGATGGATCGAGAGTGGATGTATCTATCCCGAACGGACAAGCGGTACATGCATGGCGTCAACCAGTTTATCACCGATGCCAAAGCCCATGCTAGGGAATTAGAACCCTAGTCTTCTGCCCATGCAAAGATTGCAAGAATCATAGGAACTTTCATCAAATTGAGTCTATACGATCGCACTTGATTACCAGGGGGTTCATGCCAAACTATACGATATGGACTATGCATGGCGAGGTTGGTGTGGAATGTTCTGCCGGAAAATGATGATGATGTGGACATGCCTGACGTAGCCATCCATGATGCTGATAAGGAACCAGGTGTCAACTACAGAACCTATGGCCACAGTTAATAATGTGTTTAGGAACACGCTAGCTGACGACACCGAGGATAACGATGGCATTTCTCAGCTGCTACGTAATGTAGAGACCGGATGTCTTAGTGAAAGACAACTGAGAAAGCTAGAGAAAATGAGACAAGATGGCAAAACACCATTATATAGGAATTGTCCAATGAGCAAACTGGAAGCCAACATCATGTTGTTAGGGTTCAAACCGATAAACGGATTGAGCGATAAAGGCTTCGATCAGTTGCTAGGTATAATAAGAAAAATGCTCCCAGAAAAAAATGAGTTGCCAGAAAAGACATACTTGGCCAAGCAAATGATCTGCCCCATCGGCCTCGAGGTTGAAAAAATACATGCGTGTTCCAATGATTGCATATTGTACCATGGAGAAAAATACAAAGACTTAGACAAGTGCCCCAAGTGTGAAGCTCCACGGTACAAGGAGGGGCCGTCAAATGAGGGTACCAAGACCAGAGGAGGTCCCGTAAAGGTCGTTTGGTATTTCCCTATAGCTCCCCGGGTGCATAGGCTGTTTGCATATGCAAAGTCAGCCAAGCTGTTGCGCTGGCATGGTGAAGAGCGTAAGAAAGATACAATGATGAGGCACCCCGCCGATGGGCATGATTGGAGGACTGTCAATACTATGCTCTATAAGGACATCGGTGGAGAGGTAAGGCACCTTTGGTTTGCTTTGAGCACAGATGGGATGAATCCTTTCGACCAGGTTAGAAGCAATCATAGCACCTGGTCAGTGACGCTCTGTATATACAACCTTCCACCTTGGGTCTGTATGATGCAGTTGTACACTCAGATGCCACTACTGATCTAAGGGCCAAGACAGCCTGGGAATGACATCGATGTGTTTCTTGAACCAGTGATCGATGAACTAGTGGAGATATTTGAAAAGGGTGTGCTGGATGTTTGGGACGAGTACAAAAAGGAACATGTCACGATCAAGGGAGTACTTATCGCTACAATCACCAACCTACCAGGTCGAGGTTCATTGTCCGGAGAGAAGACAAAAGGCTATACTGGATGTGTCGAGTGCTTGGATGACACCGATGCGGTAAATCTGCCAAATAACTCAAAGATAGTTTATATGGGACACCATAGGTTCCTACCTAAGGATCACCCTTACCGCAGGAACAGAAAATATTTCAACGGTACTTTTGAGAAACGCTTAGCTCCAAAATATCAAGACAGGCCTGCGATACTTCGAGAACTCAACAAACTGGAGGTTGTCCTTAGGAAGGGGGACAATGTAGTAGCAGCGCCTGATGGGATCGTTTGGAAGAAAAAATCGGTTTTCTAGAAACTACCTTACTGGCCATTTCTGAGTGTACGCCACTGTCTTGATCCCATGCACATCACTAAAAACATGTGCGCTAACACTCTTAACACCTTGATGGACACCGGGGGGACATTGAAGGATTCACTAGCCACACGCCTAGACATGCAACACTTGGGAATTAGGAAGGAGCTGCATCCCGTGGAGCTAGAGAATGGTCAGTTTGAACTTCCGGTTGTGTCATGGACATTGAAGAAGGAAGAAAAGCATGCGCTTATTTCTTTCTTCAATGAACTCAAAGTCCCAATGGGCTACTATGCGAACCCAAAGAGGCTAGTGAACATAGAGAACTCAAGTTCAACTATGGCCCTATGACTCAGCTGCTCCCTGTTGCCCTGCGTGGTATCCTCCCCCCAAAGGTCCGCGCCCCAATCATAAAGCTTTGCTCGTTCTTCAACGCGATCTCAAAAAAGGTCATTGATGTGTCCACGCTAGAGCAGTTATAGCGGGACATAGCCTAAACTCTCGTTAGGCTTAAGATGCATTTCCCTGCCGACTTACTTTGATATGTCATTGCATCTGCTCATTCATCTTGTTGACCAAATTAGAGCCCTTGGCTCAATGTACCTGCATCAGATGTTTCCTTTCGAAAGGTTGATGAAAGTTTTTAGGGCGTATGTTAGGAACAGATTGAGGCCAGAAGGGGGCATGGTTGAAGGATGGTCAACGGAGGAGGCCATTGAGTTCTGCACATATTATCTAGACATCGAAAGGGTCAGAATTCTAGAATCTCATCATGAGGGAAGACTACGTGGCAAAGGAACGATTGGGGAGAAATCTGTTACAATAGACAACCCTGTTTCTTTTAGACAGGCACAGTTCGCTGTTCTCCAGCAAGCCGAGGGTGTGATGCCATACATTGATGAGCGCAGGCAATCGCTGCAAACTCTGTATCCGAGCAGGTCACAGGCTTGACTGGATAAAAAACATAAGGAGGAATTTGTCAGCTGGTTGCGACGTCGCTTGCTTGGAATAAAGTTGGGTAATCAATTGGATGCCTTAGCCAAGGGACCTTCGAGTACATATCTTAAGTACATATTTTACATAAAAAAGCAAGATGGAAAGAGCACATACCAAAATTGTGGTGTTCGTTTTGATGCTCACGACAAGAACGATAACGTGTAGGTGACATACTATGGTTTCATAGAGGAGATATGGGAGCTAGCCTACAGTCCGTTGAAGGCAGCTCTTTTTCGCTGCCAGTGGGTCCGGCTCAAGGAAATCAACACTGACAGCGAAGGGTTCACTACCGTTGATCTCACTAAGACCGCATACAAAGACGACCCCTTTGTCTTTGCACGAGATGTTATGCAAGTCTTCTATGCAAGGGACAACAAGACAAAAGGAAGGCTAAAAGTAGTCCTAGAAGGGAAAAGGAAGATTGTCAGTGTCAGTGGAGTGACGGACGAAGAAGACTACAGGGGCTATCAGGAAATGCCTCCATTCGGGGCAAACGTACCCCTACCTATCCTTCAAGAGGGTGACGAACCTGCTTACGTATGAATTGATCATAATGAGGCCCTCATTGTTGATGGACCTAAAGATAGTTAGATTATTGTTAACTATGTAATCATTATGCAGACGTTGTATTAGTAATTCGCACTGAATATTTAATTTATATTTTGTGCACATCTCTACAATTTAATTATTGACTATGTAATCAAATATTAAGATGATGTTCACAAACACTATTATTTGATAATTATAGACCATTAATTCAATATCATATAATTAAATAATCAAGATACAATTTTTTGTGTTATTTTAGAATATAAACTAACTGCATTATTTCCATTAATAAATAAAGAAAGAAAAGCAAAATAAGTGAACTCCCAATTCTAGCTCAGTGGTTAAGGCCGCACACTCTGTACTCTGAGACCCGCGCTCGAATCCCAGGTGGGTCAAACTTTTTTGATTTTGCATTTATTATTTAGTAGTGCATTACAATGGGATAAAAGAAAAAATAAAACCATTCTAACTGAACTCCCTATCCTAACTCAGCGATTAAGGCCGCGCACTCTCGACCCCATGACCCATGCTCGAATCTCAGGTGGGCCAAACTTTTTTATATTTTTTACAAAAGGCTACGATGGCAGGCTCCAAACCGACACTATTTTTTTATATTTTTTACCTAAAGTTGGTGGCAGGGCCCTTCACTATCGGTTTTGGTTTTAAAATCGGCAGTGATAGCTTCTATCACAGTCGGTTACTCAAACCGATACAGAAGGCCCCATTCACTATCGGTTTTTAAACTAAAACCGACAGTGATGTGTAGATGCTCCTCACATGCCAATAGTGCTCCCATGACCACAACCGTTGGAACACTACTCCCACCTATCCCGACAACTTTAGTTCAGAAATAAAAATGTACCACGACTGCTAGCCCCTATAAAATGGCCCTCGGCCTAGGAGCTAGCCTCTCCATGCATGTTGGTTTCAGCCAGGCCTTATCAGCCATGATATAATATTTTCCTCTCACAACAAACCATATATTTTGTTATGCATCGTAGTCCATCAAAATGGTGCACACATGAGGTACTAGAAGAATGCTACTAAAGATAGAGCAACGTCGAAGACTAGAGATGCCACGAGGTTCACAGAGCCATCCGCTGTGGTGCTGAGCTGAATCCGATGTGCTCTGGACTGTACAGCAGATGCATGGATTCATCGATGCCACCTTATCATCTCCAACCGGTATAGCTCGTAGACCACCTCGATGCTGTTGTTTGACCCTAGTTGGTACTAGAAGAATGCTACTGAGGTGGTTAAATTATAATGTGTTGATACACATTGATGGTAACATTGACCTATATGCAAATAGGTCTTTGTTATCGTATATGTAATTTTAGTGTAAGGTCTTTGTTATCGTATATGTAACTTGTTTTTAATTTTTTGATGTATTTCATTACTATCTAAATAAATATATCGTTGTTGTTAAAACTTTCCCACTATAGTATCTAAATAAATATATCCTTCACATATATGCACCTTCACTATCGGTTCTATTTAGAAATCGGTAGTGATAGTCACCTTCACTGTCGGTTCTATTTAAAAACCGGTAGTGATAGTAACTTTCGCTGTCGGTTCTATTTAAAAACTGACAGTGATGTCCATGCCCCCTATATAAAATAAACTGCCAGCCACATACATCGATCCCACCCACCCACGAACTCTCTTAGTCCCATTTCTCACATTTCACTCTCACTTCTCAAGACATCCACTCTCTCTCTCTACGTGATTTGGTCATGGCTCCTACAGTTTTCAATGGTATTGATATGTTGTCTTCTCCAATATTCTATCTATATTCATTTGATCTATATTTATATTCATGTTTCTTTACATTCTACATTTATATATATTCTTAATCCTTGCATTCGATCTATATTTAATTATGTTGCCACTATTTTACTTGTAAGAATTTTTTGTGCATATATTTTATGTTCATATTTTTTTGCATTTTATCGATCAGGTGGCATGAGCAACAGACCTCCCCCACCACAAGAACCAAGTTTCCACCCTGACGATGAGCCATTCACTCCTAATGTGACCATTCCACGGTTCCCTGTTCTAGCTATTGTATGAAATATTTTCTGACATCTTTTGTTTTTTAATGCTAACAAATAACTATAATTAGTTTAATATCATTGTTGCATGTATATATGTCAGCAGACTATATCTCCAATAGATTGGCTGTGAATAGCACTTAGCTGGTTCTTTATCTCGGACATCATCGAGAACATGACATCTAATGCAAGTGGTCGGCTATGGACGTGTGAACTCAGTTTTTTCATCCCTATGAGGGGTTCAAATCATCGGAACCATATCCACAGGACTAGAATACAAAGCCTGGACGTGATAAGTGCCCAATTAAGTGTCGTGCGCATTTGTTTAGAGGCACTTCAATGTATTTGCTATGATGTGCCTGATTTCTCGCACTTCAAGGCACTTGCTTTGAATGCTGGTGATATCCCCGTCCCGCAAGCAAGCGAATCGTTTGCGAGCTACAACCATACGGATGTGGTAAAATGGTCACTTATACCTGAGTCATAGTTATTTATTGTTTATTATTGTAATAATATTCTCTAATTTTTTTTCTTTTTCTCCACATGCAAATTGCGCTACAGGACCTTACCTGTGCTACATGTGGCTTGTGGGCCATTCTAGATCAAGCTATGGAGCAACTCGGGTACGATTGGGACTTCTGCAATAGAAACCTTGACCAACTCATTATAGAAGGATGCCAATACTGTATAAGGATTACTAACAGGGGCAGTGGTTATTCAGTAGATTACATCTATGGCCGACCATTCTTTCGGTATTGTGAGGCACGAGAGAGTGCACTTATTAGGGCATTGGACTTCATCGAGACAAGCGGATACATAATTCGTGACATCAATTACCATATATGGCTATAGAGGCATGTTAGTGTGTGTGGCCCGATCGATCCCGACAGTGATTTCGATTGTAATTAATGTTTATTTAGCTAGGTTTTCAAGGTCAGTAGTTTAATTGGGTTCCTAATTTTAATATATACAACTTTGTATGTTTGTATTTGTCTCAAAATTATTCTCAGGCTTGCACGTGCCACATGTGAAGGAAACACCAAGTTTGGGATTTTTCGGAGATGGTTTGCTATTTTCTGAGGTTTAATTGAATTTCCGTGCGACGACACCAGTTTAATTATAGATTGAACTGAGTCTACCCACAAAAAGATCTAGAATGGTGCCAAACTTTTACACAAGCTCTAATGTGCCCTAGGGATAAGAATTTTATGGAGGTGGATGAAAAAATCTATTGGGTCCAAGATGAAATTCACCCTCTTTTGTCTCATTTGGCATAGAGAAAAATATAATAAATAAAAAAATGAACAGAAAAACCTAAGATCCTGTGTGGGGTCTTAATTTGGGTGTACATGCTTGCCAAAAAAATTTCAAGCCATTTTGACATAGGCGGAGTATACATGCTTCATAGAGGTACATGTGCCCTTTCATCGAACCATGACTATACACATAGGTTATTAAGGTTTCTATGGTTCATAGGCATTCTGGTGTCGTATTGGTCTCAAACTCTTTCTTAGTCTTGCACATGCCACGTGTGAAGGGAACACCAAGTTTGGGATTTTTCAGAGAAGGTTTGCTACTTTCTTAGGTTTAATTGAATTTTCGTGCGACGAGACCGTTTAATTATAGGTTGAACTGAGTCTATCCACGAAAAGATTCGGAATGATGCTAAACTTTTACACAGGCTCTAATATACCCTAGGGATAAGAATTTTGTGAAGGTGGATAAAAAAATCTATTGGGTCCAAGATGAAATTCACCCTCTTTTGTCTTGTTCAGCACACAGAAAAATATAATTAATAAAAAAATGATTAGAAAAACCTAAGATCCTATGTGGGATCTTAATTTGGGTGTACACGCTTGTCAAAAAAAAATTCAAGCCATTTCGACATAGGAATACATATGCTTCTATTTATTCAGTATATAAAAGAATTTTTATAATATATATAAACATCACCGTCGGTTTTAAGAAACCGGCAATGATGAGAAGAAATCGACAGTGATGCTTGTTATCACTGTCGGTTTATTTTGAAAACCGGCAGTGATATATAAAAATTAAAAAAAATTGTGCCAGCCCTTGGGTTTGAGCTCGGGTCTCGGGCTACAGAGTTCAGACACTTAATCGCTGCGCTAGTATATGATGTGTGCCATAGTTTATTTATTTTATCATTTTGACCTTTAGACCGCTTAATAAATTATAAAATTAAACCCAAAAAATTGGGCCGCCCGGGATTCAAACACGGGTATCGGGGCCTAAGTTGCGGGGTCCTAACCGTTGAGCCAGTAGGAGTCGAAAGATGTGGAAAAGATAAGTTACTTATGCTGTAACCACACACAGAAATCACTGCCGATTTAAAGAATGGCCTTGGCAGTGATGTGATAGATGACAGACATGCTGCAACACGATATTATCTAAAAGACCAACAGTCATGCTGCCCCCTCAATCTTCGGTACGTAGCATATCATATACTACGGTCTTCGTGACAACGAGGTAAGCAAAATGAGGTCATATAAAATGCAACATCCAATATGTAAGCAAATAAAATGAGAGATCATATGCAATGCAAAGTATCAACCCAAGGTGATGATGATCAAACAAAGGATTCGACGACACGGTTTTTTCAGCACCAGTAAATTATTACATCGACCTAAGGCATTGATTAATCACTAGTGCTACTAATTACTGCCGGTGCTGCCGCATGCGTTGTCCCCCTGCTACCGGTGCTCCTCTTCGCGCTTCTTTCACTCAGCCCTACACCGGCGCCGTTCTACATCCATCGCGAGACGTCGCTCGGTCTCCTCCTGGCGGCGGCGCTCCTCCTACTCCTCGCGGCGGTGCTCCTCCTCCTCATGGTGGTGCTTCTCCTCCTCCTCACGGCGGCGCTCCTCCTCCTTAGAGATCTCGACGATACGCTTTAGGATGTAGTAGTCGGTCTCCTTCTGTGTGATGGTGCCGGAGGTGCTGGTCCTCCTCCTCCTTCCAAGCTATCTCCAATGAGTTGATGATGACCTCCTCCACCAGAAGAGGTTCCAGTTCCTCCTCCGATGCGGTCTCACGGTCCTGATCAGTCCTCGAGGTTCACCTCGAGGTCCAATTCGGACGACGGCGTCGGTGGAGGCGTCGGGGGGCGACGTGAGGACGATGGGTTTAGCTTCACCCATGTTGTCTTCAAGCGGCGAGGCATTGTGCATGGTGGTGGGTCGAGGGCCGGGGCGAGGTGTGCGTGGGAAGGGCGGTGCTTCAGCTTTCTTAACACGCGGTGGTGTGGTGGCCGACTGTGTGCATGGGGGCCTAGCCTATAGAGGTGTGTCGGTGGTGGAACTGATCATGGTGCAATAACTTCGCAAACCTCAGAAGACTGGAGCGCACCTGCATTGGGAACCAGTAGTTGAACCACCATTGCTGCCTGCATTGGGAAGACAGGAGTGCACCTGCGTTGGGAAGACTAGAGTGTGCCTGTGTTTGGGAACCTGGCGCGAGCAGCCAATGGACAGGTAAACGCGGCGTCTCTTTGTGGGGAACTAAAGGGCTCTTCACAGGAACCACGCTTCATGGACTGGGTAATTAAAACAATGTCTCTTCATATGGGAACCACGCGACCAGCGTGGCCAGGGAGTTGAAGGGCCTACGCGCAAAGCAGGGATAGATAATCACTCAAAGGAATAAATTCCTTCAAACTTTCCGAAATTAGGTGATAGCTCAATGGTTTGTTCACTGCTCTAGAACTTGTAGGCTTTGATTTGATTCAGGGATGCAACACATTTATTTTATCTTTTTGACCTTTAGACCGCTTAATAAATTATAAAATTAAACCAAAAAAATTGGGCTGCCTATGACTCAAACATGGGTCTCGGGGGCTAAGTTGAGGGGTCTTAACCGTTGCGCCAGTAGGAGGAGTTCGAAAGAAAACAAAAACTTATCCTACTTAACACCTAAGTTAAACCTAACTGCTACACAACATCACTGCCAGTTTGGGGAATGACCTAGCAGTGATGTACACCATCACTGTCAGTTTGCAAGCAAAACCGACAGTGATGAGCTATTTCTCGAAATAAATTAATAATTTATAAAATAGAACAAAAAAATTTAGGCCGCCTGGGACTCGAACATGGGTCTCGAGGGCTAAGTTGAGGGGTCTTAACCGTTGCGCCAGTAAGAGGAGTTCGAAAGAAAACGAAAACTTATCCTACTTAACACCTAACTGCTACAGCACATCACTGCCGGTTTAGGGAGTGACTCGGCAGTGATGTGCCCCAACACTATCGGTTTACATGCAGAACCAGCAGTGATGAGCTACTGCTATAAAAGTGGCGCGCGTTGAAATTATCCCAAATCATTTCAACCCCGCGACAACCCCTCCCCCCCGCACCGCCGGAGCACCACCCCACGCCGGAGCACCGCCCCATGCCATTCACCGCCCCACGTCAGAGTAGTGCCCCACATCGGAGCACCACCCCACGCCGGAGCACCTCCCTACACTGGAGCACCACCCCAAGCCGGAGCACCGCGCCGTCCGTGCCAAGTCGGAGCACCACGCCATCCGTCCCACCACCGAGGCCTTCAAGAGCACATAGACAGCTGCTTTCCCACCCCCACGGTGAGTGCGTGGCTCACTGCCCGCTACGTGTCTGATGAAATGTCCCACAGCTACTTTCTTGAATCAGTTTGATCATGCAGTGTGTGCTGTCATACAGTTTGATCATGCAGTTGTGAATGCTAGAACCTAGGTTTGCCACACAGTGTGTGCTATCTGTTTCTTTGTGTTTCTGGACGCATTGCTAATAAGTAGTACATTGTTACTTAGTAGCACATTGCTAAGCTCTATTCATCAGTATACTGATAAGAACAAAAGCGTAATTTTATTTTTGGTTACCAGGATAAACATAGCAGGGACTCGTAATACTTGACAGAAATTGCTCTCTGAACAGTTAATGGTAGTTTGTTTTCAGAGTACTTGCATTTTATCTGTGAAACAAACTTACGTTTTCTCTGTGAAACCATCTTGTGCATCATTGGAGCTTGGCCGGATACATATGCGAAACCAATGGCTGGCCTCACCTCGTAGCTTGCAATTGCAACTGCGCTCCCATCAGGCGGGTACTCAATGTTTTTGGAACTGTGCCACCGATGCTCAATGTTTTTGGATGTGAGGATGGAGTATATATACTTTAGATCTATAGAACTAATATATGTCCAAACTTGTCATGGAATTCTCCATGCTATCAGCATAAAGATGCATAATTATTAACTTATGCAAGATTACAAGTAATACATAGTTATGTAGCCTTGTGCATTAAACTGGGAATATTTTCCAACAATCCTATCTTATTATGAGTTTTTGCATGTCACTTTCCTAGGGTAGTATGAGATGCATATTTGCCCCTACCAACCATGCAAGTTTCAGATCAAAGTATCACTAATTTGGAAAGATGCTCACCTGCACTGATACTTGTGAAAGAACCTCGTGCCGATGGTTGGAGGATTTATAGTGAGACTGAAGACTCTTAGATATCTCTAGGAGTATATCTAAAAGTCTTAAGCTGGCTCTCTAAATCATCATTTAGTTTTTAACAAATAAAAAATATTCTTTATATCTTTCCTACATCAAACAACTATTACTAAGGCACGTGAATAGCTATTTTCCAAACACTCCTATCTATGCAATGGTCGTGTGTTATTCGTAAATATATTAAATTGTATAAGAATACATCATGTTTGAATGACAACCTAATTTTCTTAAATGTATAGGCAACCATGGCATGGTATGTAGTGCATGTTGGTCACATGCCTAGGATTTATCGAACCTGGGAAGATTGCTATGCTCAAATGAATCGCTATCCCTAGTAATTTGCACAAAAAATACAACACAGAAGCTGAAGCTTTGAGGGTCCTACTATAGTCATCTGGCCTACCTTGCAAACCATGGGCAACCAGCCTACTATGGTCCAATGAATGCAAACCATAGCCATCCGCTGGCACTGGAGATCGAAGAGAAGCCACCCGCCAGATATGTGAAGATTAGGAGAATTGCTCCTTGGTCTTGAAAAGATGTCATGCTTTTATTTATGGCTATGGTCATCGCTTTTCTTATTTGGAAGTTGATGTATGCTTAGTTTCATAGAAGAGTAGGTGGACTTTGTTGTATGTGGTCAATCAAACAATGAATTTGTTCTAGGTGAACATTTGCTATTATTTGACTTTGTTGTATGTGGACTTATTATTAGACTTTGCATTAAATATATTATATATATATGAACATATTCTATTAGTAGTTGTCCATGGCCAAAACTAACCACTGATCATGTCACAGCCATGACTCATCATCGCCTGTTACCCCATCGCCAAAGAACTGATCGGCAACAAGAAGCGGCTGATGTCGCTAGGACAGGAGAGCCGCATGATCTGACAAACGGTGATGGTGTCAATCAGGTCGGTGAGAACAAGCAGCCATGGACCCCGTCTGGCCTGCTCGATCTAGGTCAAAATGACCAAGATGCATATTTGCCCCTACCAACCATGTAAGTTTCAGAGGGTATCATGTCACTATGTAGCCAACCAAGATGCATACTTTGGTATCATGTCACTATGTAGCCACACACGCTAAACAATTGAGAGGGTCATAGCTTACTTAGTGTCTCTAGCAGGAGCCTCCGCCGGCCGAGGAGCCAGAGGGTTTGGGTAGCAGGAAGGCCAGATCCAAGCGAGGTGTGCAAAGATTCCTGTTGGTAGGAATGCACACTGGCACATTACTGAGTTCAATGAATTCAGGGATCCACTCTCACCACCTATAGCTTTGACCAAATACAAGACTATCCTTGGGTTACTTGTTAAGGACTTCATCCCGATTAAGTATAGGAAGTGGATTGGGAAAGATGATAACTGGTGGAGGGTTCTCGAAAGCGAGAAGGATTACATATGGGATGTCAAGATCCTAGAGTATTTCACTTTCCCAGCCGAGTATGACAGGGAGTTAGTCAAGAAAAAAGCAAAAGAAATTATGGGGACATGCTTCAAGAATTTCAAGGGGACATTGTACAAGAATTTTGTCCTCCAAAATAAAGAGTCAGGTTTCGATGGTGGTCAATTTAGCAAGCAGAAGGACTTCTAGTAGGATTTCAAGGAATACAGGTTATCCGAGGAGTACTTAGAACTGAGCAGGAAGAATAAGGAGAATTCATAGAAAGCGATGAATCCTCATCATCTTGGCTCTCATGGCTACGCCAAAAAGATGCTAGAATTTGAAGCAGAACTTCAAAAGATGGATCGCCTTGCTAAGGAAGGTGTTCAGGTTGAGACCGTTGATTGGGAGCCTAGATCGGTATTATACTGTATGGGGAGAAATGTATGACACGCCGAGGATGGGAGCTTTAGCTCCTCAAATCAACCCATGAGAGAACTCATCCAGAGGATCTCCCAGGTAACTGAGGAGGTGAGGCAAGGGACTCGCACTTCTAATAGGGAGAAAGATGTGCTCACCCAAGCACTCGAAACCAAGGAGCACCCTAGTCGCACTAGAGGAACTGGTGTTGTTCCTTAGAAACTAGCATTCCCCCAAGAATCTAACACTTACCGGAGCTGCTCGAGGGGTAGAGCGGAACATAAGGCAGAGTATTTGAGGAGACTAAAAGAGATGGAAGACAGAATGGAAGCACGGATTGAGGCGACCGTTGAAGTGTGAGTCAAGCAAATTTTGCTGTCCAAGGGGTCAGTAGTACCACAAAACCCTACTCCTAGTGCCTTTAGCCCACAGTTTAGGGGTCGTAGCAGCTGCGGATCGACCCCGCTCGATGAAGAAGAGGCAAATGTGCCTCATCCGGTGGACGACATCACTGAACCCATCAATGTCAGGTTGTACATCCGTCAGGAATGGACAAAGGACAATGTAGCGCTCAGCTAGGCCTAGGCCTACGGGAGACAGGACAATTAAAGGCTGCCCAATTCCACTAGGGTACGCTCGCGTCACCATTGATAGAATACTTGATAAGAAGTTTAACAAGATACCCATTGAGTACCCTATAGCGGAAGACATGCCAAAACTTGGTCAAAACTAAGGGCTCTCAAGTGGCCTGGCGCAAGCGCTTCATTAAGCTTGACCATCAATTGTCCTCTGATGATGAGGACGACTGCAAGTCTTCGCCCACCCCCGATGATCACTCACCATTTCCCAACAGAGATCACTCCCAACAAGCGCTTCTATTCCTCCTCGTCTGACTCCATCTTCATCAGTCCCGAGAAAAGAGACTCCTCCTCCTCCTCCCCCTCCTCCTCCATCTTCATCAGCGCTAGGAAAACAGAATTCTCGTCGTCATCCTCCTCCTCCACCTCAGCCCAAAACAAGATCAAGGACATCCTCGCAGTCATAGAAAAAGTCCTTGGATTCGGTCGCTAATGCTCCCAAAGTGGACCAACAGAAAAGAAAAAGGTCGTTCAGTGCCAGCGTTACCACCTTGATGAAAGAAAAATTTACAGCACACATCTCGAAGGAAGATTGTGTTAGTTTCTTCAATCTCTGTGCCTCACTGCCTTCGTATATGTTGAAGTCTGAATTCAAAAGGCAAATACAGAATAAATACGCTACAAGAGACGAAGAAATACACAATAAAGATTTAAGGAACATATAGAAGTTTTTTGAAGACAACCCAGGATTAACCATGGAAGAGGCCGCGAACATATATTATGATGTACAAGAGACGGGAACACCGGCAATAAAGTATGAAAGGGGCAATCTTTTGGTTCCCGATGACGAGTATAAAAATCTGACAACATATATGCGCCAGTTGCATGAATATTATATGGCTCAAGCAACAAAGACGAACGACTTTGGTTTTGAGCTTATTATCCGTTCGCCATAGGTTTTCCATTATCCCGAAGAAGAGAAGTTCGATGTCGAGTGGGAGTGCTTGTTCCAGCTATACCAGAAACGTGATCTCGATGTTCAAATGTTGACGCTCTGGACTATGTAAGTACCCTACACGCGCGATATTACAATTAACTACTCTCTCGAGACAAATTATTAACTTTTGAGCACTTCCCATGATTTTATTCAGGTGTATATCAAAATTTTGCATTGTAAAAAGCAAATGGGATTACATATGCTTCTTGGACCCCTTGCGAGTCAATGAGAGGACATGTCTAGGCCTCTATGGATGTGACGTGGAAGACCTGAAACAGAGATTGATTGCTGTTTTCGACGAATTCACGATGAAGAAGAAAACTCACATACTTCTAGCCTACAACTACAAGTATGTGTTCTCGGCTTTTAATTTTATGCTTCTTTTTTCGTTAAGATTATTCGATAATTAGGATTCTGTGATTGTAGCAACCATTTCGTCTTCATTTGTGTCAATCATGCCAAAAATCTGATCGAGGTGTGGGACTCAAAGAAAAAACTGTTTCATCATCTGGATGCATTGGTGGCAGTGCTGAATTAGTAAGCGATCCTAATAACATATTATTTTCTAGTCACACATACCGTTTTCTAATGTTTCTCCCTTTAATGTTGCTCAGTGTCTAAATAAGACATATCGGTGGGACACAGGTCCCATTCAAGGTTGTCAAAATGGAGGGGAAGTACCTGTCACAACCGGCGGGAAACAATAAATGTGGGTTTTATGTAATGTGGGCAATACGTCGCTACATCGGCGGGAAATCGAAAGAAGCCGATAAGTTGGTGTGTATAATCCCCATTTTATTTATATCTGTTAATAATTCAATAAAATGATTTACTGTTCCTCTTTGGATATCATCTATTTTGAATGACAGCGCAAGAAATATAATCATCAAAGGCTGTTAGACATGGAGATCGTCGCACTACAATCGAACTCGCAAAGTTCATCGTAGCCGAGGTATTGGAAAAAGATAAAGTATTTTCTATTGCACAATCCGTGAGGTACAAGGACCAGTATGGCCCAGAGCGGCTCGCTAGATTATTGTAAGAAGTCCGAGAAGCATTGCACAATCTGTGAAGTCCGAGAACATTTCTTTTTTGTTTTGAGGGATCGAGATCTGGATAAGAACATTTGAACTATAACCGTAACATTTGTAATGTTTAATATTGATGGACCTATCGTCTACGTAGCGTATATAAAGCAAAACCCGATTCCACAAAAAAAATATAAATTAAAATCAATTATAAAACAATAAAATTGGCAACGAACCGACAGTGTTGTCTTGCTCAATACTGTCGGTTTGAGCCATGAACCGACAGTGTTATCTTTCTCAACACTGCCGGCTTGAGCCATGAACTGACAGTGTTGTCTTGTTCAACACTGCCGCCTTGAGCATGAACCGACAGTGTTGTCTTGCTCAGCACTGCCGGTTTGTGCCATGAACCGACAGTGTTGAATTGCTCAGCACTACCGGCTTGAGCCATAAACCGATAGTGTTGTCTTGCTCAACACTGCCGGCTTGAGCCATGAACCAACAGTGTAGGCTTGCTCAACACTGTTGGCTTGAGCTAAGAACCGATACTCTTGAAGCAAACATCACTGTCGGTTGGGACTACAAACCGGCAGTGTTGTTCAACTAGACACTGTCGGGTGGAGCCAGGAACCGACACTATTTCCTGTAGATCAGTGTCGGTTTTTAAGAACTGACAGTGATGTCAACCCCCATCACTGCCGGTATGCCACTGTCGGTTCAAAATCCGGAAATGAAGAGGTTTTTTGAACCGACAGTGATGTCCAGATCTAGGATAGCGTAGGACCGGACTGGACTGAATTTCTCAGTAAGTTGCATTGCATGCATGCAATCTAATTAAATTAATTAAACAATACGTACCGGATTAGCATTATTAGCAAGAAGGACCAGGTAAGAGAAAGAAACCAGCAGCAACGAATGATGGCAGCTTGCAAAGAAAAGCCTGCTAGCTGATTTGACGAGCCACGTGCATGCACACTAGTACTACCATCGATCGAATACTAAACGCGGACAAGGCAAGCACCCCTTTTTTTGCCCCAGCAAACAGTGTGTGAAACGAACATATACATATATACAAGTATGCGGCACCTCACCTGGATCACAACCATATCAAGACTTTTGCCCGGTATATATCTTGCACACAAGCGTCATCGACCTCAGCTCTCTGTCAGCTCGATCTTAGGCGCCGTTTAGATCCAAAAAATTTTGGGTATTGGCTATCGTAGCACTTTTGTTTGTATTTAGTAATTAGTGTCTAATTATGGACTAATTAGGTTCGAAAGTTTTGTCTCGCGATTTCTCACCCAACTGTGTAATTAGTTTTTTTCGTCTACATTTAGTACTCCATGCATATGCCGCAAGATTTAATGTGATAGATACTGCGCAAATTTTTTTGAAATCTAAACGGGGCCTTAACCGTGCTAGAGCAGCAGCCAAAGCTCACAACAATTTACAAATATACTATTACGTACAAAGCTAGCATCAGCACGCACGTCGTCGTCATGGAACGGCTTATTAACCATCTCCATGTACGATCGTCATGCTTCGACGACTACGGCGATGTCTTCCTCACTCTGTCATGCGGCTCCTCAGCAGGCACCGCCGCCGGCGCAGCTAGCGCCGGAACGTGTGCTGCGTGGCCGCCGTCGCCGGTGGCGAGGGCAGCAGGCGTCGTCGTCGTCGTTCGACTGCAGGACGTGTGGGCGGGAGTTCCCGACGTTCCAGGCACTGGGCGGCCACAGGACCAGCCACCTCAGGCGGCCAGCGACGACCAAGAAGAAGGCGCGGTCGTCAAAGGCGGTGCTAGTCCACGCGTGCTCGGCGTGTGGGCTGGGCTTCTCCATAGGCCAGGTACTTGGCGGACACATGAGGAGGCACCGTGGTGAACCGGCTAGTACTACTGCTACCGAAGAGGAGGAGGAGGGCTGTGGTGGGCTTGGTGATGTCTATGCTGTGTGTTAGATGATAGGTTCATCTGATAGAACTGTCTAGGTTCAGTGTATAGGCGCCGGGCTCAGGTTGTTGAGGAGGCGTCACTGTGCATGCAGATAGGATAGAGATCTCATTAAGAGTTTCTTGTAAATATGATCTTGTTGTACAAGCCACGCAGGGTTGTTCCCTGCTCTATTGAACACAAAGCCAAGAGCCCAGAAAGGATCATCTGGTTCCACATACTTTTACATGGTATCTAGAGCTTCTTTCCTCACGGATTTGATCCATGGCTCAATCAAGCTCACCCGCGGCAACCATGCAATATGGCGTGCCCAAGTTCTCTCTGCCCTGAAGGGCACCCAACTCGTCGCGGGTTCATTATGCCCATGGCAAAGCCGCCACCAGAGTTCCTCGACGCTGGTTTGACCGGCGACAAGCCGGACAAGCAAGTCGATCCGCTGCCCAACCCCGACTACGATAAATTGGTGGCAAAGGACCAGCAGGTCCTTAGCTACCTGTTTTCGTCGCTCTCCAAGGAGATCTTCATCCAGGTGTCAACGGCGGAGACCGCGGCCAAGCTTTGGGCCACGATTCAAGGCTTGCATGCCTCGCAGTTCCGTGCACGCGTCATCGCCACGCACATGGCACTTGCCACGGCATCCAAGGGGACATCGTCCATCGCTGACTACTTCACGAAGATGAAGGGCCTAGCCGATGAGATGGCATCGGCGGGCCGCAAGCTGGAGGACGAGGAGCTCGTCTCGTACATCCTCACCGGCCTTGATCTCGAGTTCAACCCCGTCGTTCCTGCAGTCACGGCGAGGGTCGAACCCATCACCGTTGCCGAGCTCTACACTCAGCTAGTCAGTTTTGAACAGTGCATGGAAATGCATGGCGGGGGATCCCAGTCCTTGGCCAACATGGCGGCAAAGGGTGGCCACGGCGGTGGCAACCACAGCAACAACTGAACAACTCATGTGGTCGTGGCGGTGGCCATGGCGGTTTTGGGCGTGGCCAGAAGGGTGCCGTGGCGGTGGACGCGGCGCTCCCTCCAGTGTGATCTGCCAGCTATGCAGAAAGGAAGGGCACACGGTGCTGCGTTGCTTCAAGAGGTTTGATGCCTCTTTCATAGTCCTCCACAGTGATGCCTCTTTCATAGTCCTCCACAGAAGAGTGCGTCTTCGGCCACTACGTCCTATGGGGTGGACACAAACTGGTATATGGATTCTGGTGCCACATATCGTATCACCGGTGAACTCGAGAAGCTCTTCGTTCGCGACAAGTACATTGGTGGCGATCAGGTGCACACGACAAGTGGGGCAGGTATGGCAATTAATCATGTTGGTCATAGCGTTTTGCATTCCCCAATTCACAACATTCATCTAAATAATATTCTTCATGTCCCACATGCCAACAAAAACCTTCTTTCTGTCAATCGCCTTGCACGAGATAATAATGCATTTCTTGAGTTTCACCGAAACCATTTTCTTATCAAAGAGCAGGTGATAAGGACACTCCTAAGAGGTCCATGTGAAGGAGGCCTCTACCCTTTGAAGCCTCATCCAAATAAACAAGTGCTTGGCGTCTTCAAGCCCACCACGTCCTTATGGCATCATAGGCTAGGTCATGCTTCCACTCATGTAGTCCAGCAGGTCCTTAGCCGCCACAAAGCTTCCATTTGTTAGAGATTTGAGTAATAATGTGATATGTGATGCATGTCAGAAGGGCAAGAGCCACCAATTGCCCTACCCCAAGTCATGTAGTGTTTCATCTAGTCCTTTTGAACTTGTGTTCTCTGATGTATGGGGACCGGCTCCTACCTCTGTTGGCTGGCATGATTACTATGTCAGTTTCATCGATGACTATAGCAAGTTCACGTGGATCTATTTGTTGTGTTATAAATCTAAAGTGTTTCAGTGTTTCTGTGATTTCCAAAATATGGTTGAACATCAATTTTGTCGCAAGATACTTTCTATCCAATCTGATTGGGGTGGGGAGTATCAGTCCCTAAATTCATTTTTCAAGCACTTAGGCATTTCCCATCATGTTTCTTGCCCCCATTCTCATCAGCTGTTTGGCCTAACCTTAGGCCATACAATTCCAGAAAATTAGAGTTCCAATTTAAGAGATGTGTATTTCTCGGGTATAGTAATTTACATAAAGGGTTTAAATGTTTAGATCCTTCTGAAGGGCGTGTGTACGTCTCGAGAGATGTGGTGTTCGATGAGCATGTGTTTCCTTTCTCTCTGCTCCATCCAAATGTTGGTGCTCGTCTTCGAGCTGAGCTTGCACTTCTTCCTGATGTCCTCAAAAATCCTTCTACAGATTTTGGGGATGCAATTCTGCATGATCAATTGCTGGTTAATTCCGTACCTACTATTGATGTGCCAAGTTCTACTGCTGTTGTGGATGATACATGTTCAAATTTGGTGAAAAATGGTGAAGAAACGGCGTCCCATGGGTGTTATTTCATGTGTCGCACGAATGGGGACAAGGCCCCCACACGAATCGAGGATGATCTGCCAACACCTGCGACTGAATCAGCGGCGCCATCATCTTCGGGATCGGTGGTGCACAGGCTTCGATCGTCGACTGTGTCGGGCTCCGGATCTTCTGCACGGCGGGTGATCTCGTCTGTTCCTTCGGGCTTAGGTGTGGCTGCACAACCAAATCCAAGCGCTGGGGGAGCGTCACCTCAGCTGGATTCACTCGGATCTGGTGCGGATGATATGCCTGTGCACTCGGATGTTGCTCCAGCGCCTGATGATGCTCCTACGGCTCCTCCAACAAACCAGCGGCCATCCACGCGGCTTCAGCACAGTATTACCAAACCCAAGACTTATTCTGATGGTACTGTTCTACTACTCCAGATCTGGACATCACTGTCGGTTCAAAAACCCTCTTCACTACCGGATTTTGAACTGCCAGTGGCATACCGACTGTGATGGGGGGTTGACATCACTGTCGGTTCTTAAAAATCGACACTGATCTACAGGCAATAGTGTCGGTTCCTGGCTCCACCCGACAGTGTCTAGTTGAACAACACTGCCGGTTTGTAGTCCCAACCGACAGTGATGGTTGCATCAAGAGTGTCGGTTCTTGGCTCAAGCCAACAGTGTTGAACAAGCCTACACTGTCGGTTCATGGCTCAAGCTAGTAGTGTTGAGCAAGCCAACACTGTCAGTTCACGGCTCAAGCCGGCAGTGTTGAGCAAGCCAACACTGTCGGTTCATGGCTCAAGCCGGTAGTGTTGAGCAAGACAACACTGTCGGTTTGTTGATAACCGGCAGTGATGTCCCGTTTGTATTTTATTATTTTATAATTGATTTTAATTTATATTTTTTCGTGGAATCGGGTTTCACTTTATATACACTACGTAGACGATAGGTCCATCAATATTAAACATTCCAGATGTTATGGTTACAGTTTAAATGTTCTTATCCAGATCTCGATCCCTCAAAATAAAAAAGAAATGTTCTCGGACTTCACAGATTGTGCAATGCTTCTCGGACTTCTTACAATAATCTGGCGAGCCACTCTCTAGGCCATACTGGTCCTTGTACTTTACTGTTTGTGCAATGGAAATACTCCATCTTTTTTCACTACCTCAGCTAAGATGAATTTTGCGAGCTTCGATTGCAGTGTGACGATCTCCATATCTAACAGCCTTTGGTGGTTATATTTCTTGTGCCGTCGTTCAAAAAAGATGATATCCAAAGAGGAACAATAAATCATTTTCTTGAATTATTAATAGACATAAATGAAATGGGGATTATACACGCCAACTTATCGGCATCTTCCGATTTCCCGTGGATGTAGCGAAGCATTGCCCACATTACATAAAACCCGCATTCATTGTTTCCTGTTGGCTGTGATAGGTACTTCCCCTCCATTTCGACAACCTTGAAAGGGACCGGCGTTCCACTGATATGTCTTCTTCGGACACTGAGCAACATTAAAGGGAGAAACATTAGAAAGCGATATGTGTGATTAGAAAATAATATGTTATTAGGATCACTTACTAATTCAGCACTGCCACCGGTGCATCCAGATGATGAAATTGTTTTTTCTTCGAGTCCCACACCTCGATCAGATTTTTGGCAAGATTGACACAAATGAAGACGAAATGGTTGCTGCAATCATAGAATCCTAATTATCGAATAATCTTAATGAAAAGAGAAGCATAAAATTAAAAGCTGAGAACACATACTCGCAGTTGTAGGCTAGAAGTATGTGGGTTTTCTTTTTCATCGTGAATTCATCGTAAACAACATTCAATCTATGTTTTAGTTCTTCTGCGTCACATACATAGAGGCCTAGACATGTCATCTCATTGACTCACAAGGGGTCCAAGAAGCCTATGTAATCCCATTTGCTTTTTAGAATGCAAAATTTTGCTATACACCTACATAAAATCATGGGAAGTGCTCAAAAGTTAACAATTTGTGTCTCGAGAGAGTAGTTAATTGTAATATTGTGCGTGTAGGGTACTTATATAGTCCACAGCATCAATATTTGAACATCGAGAGAGCGTTTCTGGTATAGCTGGAACAAGCACTCCCACTCGACATCGAACTTCTCTTCTTTAGGATAATGGAAAACATGTGGCGAACTTCTCTTCTTCAGGATAATGGAAAACATGTGTCACAGCTATAGGCGGTGAGAGTGGATCTCGAATCCATAGAACTCAGTAATGTGCCAGTGTGCATTCCTACCAATAGGAATCTTTGACACACCTCGCTTGGATCTGGCCTTCCTGCTACCCAAACCCTCTAGCTCCTTGGCCGGTGGAGGCTCCTGCTAGAGACACCAAGTAAGCTATCCCTCTCAATTGATTAGCGTGTGTGGCTACATAGTCACAAGATACCAAAGTTACCTGGCCATCTTGGTCATTTTGACCTAGATCGAGCAGGCCGGACGGGGTCCATGGTTGCTCGTTCTCACCGTCCTGATTGACATCATCATCGTTTGTCGGATCATGCGGCTCTCCCGTCCCTGCAATATCAGCCGCTTCTTGTTGCCGATCTGTTCTTCGGTGATGGGGTAACAAGCGACGATGAGTCATGGCTGTGACACGATCGTGGTTAGTTTTGGCTGCGGACAACTACTAATGGCATATATATAAAGCAAAGTCTAATAATAAGTCCACAAACAACAAAGTCAAATAATAGCATATGTTCACCTAGAACAAATTCATTGTTTGATTGACCACATACAACAAAGTCTACATCAACTTCCAAATAAGAAAAGCAATGACCATAGCCATAAATAAAAGCATGACATCTTTCCAAGACCAAGGAGCAATTCTCCTAATCTTCACATCTCCGGCGGGTGGCTTCTCTTCAATCTCTAGTACTAGCGGATGGCCATGGTTTGTTTTCATTGGACCATAGTAGGTCGGTTGCCCATAGTTTGCAAGGTAGGCCGGATGACTATAGTAGGCCCTTAAAGCTTCAGCTTCTGTGTTGCATTTTTTGTGCAAATTACTAGGGTAGCGATTGACTTGAGCATAGAAATCTTCTGAGGTTTGATAAATCCCAGGCACGTGACCAACATGCACTACATACCATGCCATGGTTGCCTATACATTTAAGTAAATTAGGTTGTCATTTGAACATGATGTATTCTTATAAAATTTAATATATTTATGAATAACACCCAAGCATTGCATAGATAGGAGTGTTTGGAAAACAACTATTCACATGCCTCAGTAATAGTTACTACAACTTATGATTATATCATCATTGCACATGACCATAGCCTCAGTCCAATTAATATATTAAGTCATCATAACCTTAGTCTAAGTGCATTGAACCCTCTACAATGCATACAAGATAAAGAAAAGTTGTTAGATGCAGGAAAGATATACAGAATATTTTTTTATTCGTTAAAAACCAAATGATGATTTAGAGAGCTAGTTTAAGACTTTTGGATATACTCCTAGAGATGTCTCAGAGTCTTCAG